>NC_134472.1:58369625-58403742 GCF_964194025.1 Convolutriloba macropyga
TAGCTGGCAGAGGCTCAGCTGCTTCATTTCAAGAAGAGATTCTTATGTTACAGATTTTAAAGGTCGAAATCTTTAATCGCTTACTGTTTTTACCAGTCACAACTGTACCTATGCTATAGTATGTGTTACTTTTTTCTGCTGTGATCCAGGTTATTCTAACCAAGGCAACCCAGGTTAAATGGAAACGATTAACATATTAATCTTGCAGGAGTGTATCAGATTATTCCAAGAGCTTTTGTCACCCTACAATATTCTGACAGAATCACACAATTCAATCATTCACTTTAAGAGAGTCGCCTTCCTTTTCAAGATTTGTCTTCCAAAAGTTTGCAATATAACCGCTCTTTTTATGAAAAAATGGTGTTCATAAACGCTTTCGATGGCAAAAACAGTATAATTTTGTCTATAGGATAAAATTTGAAAATCAGTAAAAATGTTATTTGTTGTTTTTACAAATTCATTAATATCTGGTAATATTCAGAAATTTAGGAAAAATAAGAGATAGTTGATTTAATTTCCAAGGTGTAGAAAAATTATATTTAGGTGGTATTTGTTAAGGTACCCTGATTTCAAGAGAACAAAAATTTGTTGCTGCTCCTGAACGAGTCAATCTATTATTTGCAACTACCTTTGTTTCATAATTTGTTAAATATACAGTTTGTATTTTTATGCATGACAAAGCTAATATGTTAATGAAGGTTTCTTATAAACTTTTTTTTACACCTGCTTGAAGATCATTTTGGTTTTCTCCACTGGAGGGCGCATGTGCAGATGTTTTTGTTGCAAAATCAACTCACCAGCTATCTCAATTTTTTAATAGGTTTTATTAAAAGCAGTTCTAACGACGACGAATACTGGTTCTCTATAGCTATGCTGAAATAATAAAATAACTTAGCTAATTACCTCTCCCTGCCGATAATAAAAAACACTGCTCTGAGCTTTCAGTCAAATTGAAATATCAGTCTGCTTTTGCATTAAGATACAATTTAGTTGCTCTCAATTCATTCCCATGGCCTTTAAATAGCTCATAGTCAAAAACTAGTTCAGCTTAGCAGCACGGACGAGGTGTATGTGTTTCAATTCAGCGAGAAAACTTGAACTTGCAAAGTAGCTATGTGGTCATTAGCCTGTATTATTTTTAACAGAAAAAATTTTTTAACTGACAAAATTATTACTTAGCTATAATTTGAGTTATGTTATTCTGAAACCACCCAGATATTTAGGGATCGATTAACTTATCAGATCAGGCAACATTTTGCCAGAATCAATTGAGAGCTTGCGTCTCTTTACACGAGTTTCTGTCAGAGTTTTAGAAGACAAATACTTATCTGAAGAGAGTAGTTGGACCAAGGATAGATAATAGATATTCGTCATTTGCTGGTAAAACAATATACATTTTGTAAGTAAAATAACACTTGACAGCAAACAATCAAATTTCCGTTGTTTCAAATAAAATAATAGCCAGAATCAAACAAAAATACAAAAAAATAGGATCTGCAGTGTGTTTTGTTTTCCAAGTTTGAGTGGTATAGAAAATAATTAATTACGGTGTAATTGTTGATTAGAGTACCTGCATTTCTAAAACTATACATATTTTTCCTAATACTTGAATGATTGAGTCAACCATATGCATCAATGTTTGTTTTTATACAGCTTCTGAACAAAAGTTTGATTTTTTCTGCACTATGAAGATAAAAATTTAAATAAGTTTGATCATAAAATCATTTGACCCCACGTATAGATAATTTTAAGTTTGTCAAATGAAGAGAGCGTATAATGATCTGCAAATCTACCTCATTAAAAATCTTAAACAGACCAGAAAAAGCAAACGTGCAAGAAGTTTTCGTTGGATTTTTTAGCAGCGCTACTGAACAATTAAAACAATTTTCTATATTAGTGATATTATGGTGGTAAAACTTTATTAGTGTGTAAAACATTATTTATTTTGTGAGTATAATAACACTCACAGTAGCAAAAAGAATATGATTTTTGCTGTTTGAATTACAATAATAGCCAGAATTAATTGAGAAGAAAAAATTTAGGATTAGCAGTGTTTTTTTTGTTTTCCCAGGTTGAGTGGTTTTGAAAATATATAATTTCCGTGAAGTTGATTATTAGGGTACCTTCGTTTTTAGTCGTAATTCTTGAATGACTGAGTCAGCCATATGCATGACTGTTTATTTTTAAACAGCTTCTAAACAAGAGCTTAAAATGTGCCTTATAAAGATAAAAATTTATTGAAGTTTGATCATAAAATCATTTGAACTCCACAAACAGATTATTTTATTTTTGTCAACTGAAGAGAGCGTTTATTGATGTGCAAATTTACCTCAAGAATTAACTTAAATAAACCAAAAATGCAAAAGTGTTAGAAATTTTCATAGTATTCTGTAGCAGCGCTACTAACCATTTAAATTAATTGTCTATAATAGTGATAATTGACGTAGAGTTTTGTGCTATATATAGTTAGATATACAGTGCCTATTGCAATAAATACTGTTGACGTTTTTCAATATTTTTTCGGAGATACAATCCACTTGCTCTCAGTTCAATCAAAATAGCGTTTGAGTAGCCTCTAGGATATAACTAGTTGAACTCAAAGGCAATCAACTCAAGTTTAGCTCAATGACAAGGAGAGAACTCTATCTACAGAAGTAGATAATTGAGCTAAACCAGTAAGCACAAAAGTTTCTAGTACAAACAATTTCAAGTACCCTGCATTTTGGTTTTCATATTTTTTGGACCCATGCAGGCCAGCCGAAGATTGTATTGTAATCGTATCAGTTTTTGTAGATTGTTGTCATAGCTTTTATCATAATGGAAGACTTTAAGACAGAATCTTAAAAGACAAACTAATCTGTGAAGAAATTCCTAAATTATGAATTTTTGTCCGATAGGTTTTGTTCAAGTTGTGTTTTACTAGAGTTTGCGATATAACAGTTGCTTTTACGAAAAAATTTTAAACTCATCTGATGTCAAAAACAATGTAGTGTTTTTCTTTATAAAAAAAGTTGAAAGTGTCTCAATTTTTTTGTTTGAAGCAATTAATAAATAACCAATATTATTCAAAAGTAGAAAACACTAGGTTTATTAGTTTTGCATTCCCCATTTTGATTGTTTTAGAAAAATTTATATCAAGGGTAGTCTTAGTATAAGCGCATTTTTAGGTGAAAATATATTTGTTGTTATTCGTGAACGATTCAGTCAGCCACATGCATCGTTAGCCTTTCTGGCCCCCACATTTAGACAACTTCTAGTTCATCACTATAGAGAGATCTCTTTGTTGCAAAGCAAACTCACTAGATAACACAGAATTTCTAAAATTGTAAGTAAAAAAATTTAAATTTATTTTGTAGCAGTGCTAGTATCAAGCAAAATGGTCGCATTCTGCATCTCTCTGGGGATATAAGTCAAATGAAACAACAAATCAGTGGAACAGCGCAAAAACATATTTAGTTGAATGCCGCGGCAAACTCTCAGCCGTCTTGCTATACGTATTGAAGAACTTGCTTTGCGTATTATCATTTGGCTTTATGCAGTAAATACTTATTATTTATTCCTATTAATTACACTTGTATGTAAGCTAATTCCTGTTTTTTCTTGGATTTATACGGATGAACTGGCATGGTCATCTTTTGAGCTCTTGCAAAAACCCTTTTCCAACACAATTTTACAAGACAAGTGTGCATTATCAAGGCAATCTTACCTAATAAATTTTCGTCTGATAATTTTTGTACAAAATCAACGTTTGTCGCACGAGATTTCTGCAAGCCAGACATTCACTATGTAAAAAATTGAGGGGTGCAAGCACAACAGATGGTAAAAACAAAATAAAATGTTTTTAGTGGGGTAAAACTTGAAAGTCAATTTATCTAAAACTTTCGTCAATATCACCAAAAAAGCAAGTTTAATAAAAAAAAGATTACCAGTGTTTTTGTTTTACCCAGATTGGTTGGTACAAAAAGATTAAAGGAAAATGTTCAATTATGAAAATAATATAATATATTGCAATCTTTTTTTCTGTCCTTAATGCATGAAAAGATACTCAAAGCGCGCGAATGAATCAACAAGAGTGCAGCTGAACTGGAATGAATTATTAACATTGTCACAAAACAGCTATTTATATTGTGAGATCCAACAAGATATGAATATTTTGAAAGAAGTTTGCGAGGTATCAAACGATGGATATTTCTTGCAAGAATTTTATTCGTTTATGAATATATCTTGCAGGTTAACGTGACTCCAAGATTGAGTCTGTTTGCTGCTAGTAGAGACGAAAATTTTTTTATTGCGCCCCAAATTGAGGTGTGCGTTAATAATCAAACAATTAAAAGCATAGAGGGGGTAAAAAGTACGTTTTTGACGAGCGTCTTATTAAATACTGCATACATGAAAAAATATTGTGAGTATTGAAAGGAATTTAGGTTGCTACTGTAACTTTGTCTTTGTTGTTGGGAATCTGTGGCGCCATTACGATTACGATAGTTGTTGATTATATTCACTGACTGAGAGCTGATATTGTTCACATTTTGGATGATATTCTGCTGATTTTGAGCTCCCATCTCCATGTCGATTGCTATTTCTAACGCTTTAGTGCGCGTTACTGTCTCTTTGAGTAAGCGCTTTGGCGTCTCGTAATCTAGCCAGCTCAAGTGAATATGTGGCGTATGAGTATCGTCTCTGCGTCGTCCACACTACAATTATTGCTTTGAGGAGAAAAAAACGAAACTATCGTATGCTTTTAAGGGTTTTTATGAAAGAATCGTTCACGACTTTGAAGAGTTTTTTCATTGATTTTTTTTCAATAAGAAAAAGTGGGTGCGTACTTTTGAAAATTATACGACCTTCTTTTCCAATACAGAGGTAGAGGGTTCATCCCCGCAAAGAATGCCGATTTCATCGATTTTCCTACATCTACTCTGCCATGTTTCTTTAAGTTGTTGATTTCGCATCTTGCGTCCCTGACCATTGCTTGAGAATTGTTTTCAACTGCTCTTCATATACGAAAAAAACTCCTGAAGGTGGTCTGCATAGACGAAATTCAAGCTGAATACCCTCTTTTGCCAGTAGGGCGAGTTTACATTGTTGAGTCCACTTCTACCACGAGAGAGGCGCTGTGATTGTTGCCTTTTCCCAGAAGGCATCCATGTGAAGAGGGTTTTTCTGGAATCAATTGCTGACTGCGCCATGTTGTACTGCCTAACTTCAGACTTGAGACAATTGCAAATTTACCTCAAGAATTAACTTAAATAAACCAAAAATGCAAAAGTGCTAGAAATTTTCATAGTACTCTGTAGCAGCGCTACTAACCATTTAAATTAATTGTCTGAAATAGTGATAATTGACGTAGAGTTTTGTGCTATATATAGTTAGATATACAGTGCCTATTGCAATAAATACTGTTGAAATTTTTCAATTTTTTTTTCGGAGATACAATCCACTTGCTCTCAGTTCATTCAAAATAGCGTTTGAGTAGCCTCTAGGATATAACTAGTTGAACTCAAAGGCAATCAAGTCAAGGTTAGCTCAATGACAAGGAGAGAACTTTATCTACAGAAGTAGATAATTGAGCTAAACCAGTAAGCACAAAAGTTTCTAGTACAAACAATTTCAAGTACCCTGCATTTTGGTTTTCATATTTTTTGGACCCATGCAGGCCAGCCGAAGATTGTATTGTAATCGTATCAGTTTTTGTAGATTGTTGTCATAGCTTTTATCATCATGGAAGACTTTAAGACAGAATCTTAAAAGACAAACTAATCTGTGAAGAAATCCCTAAATTATGAATTTTTGTCCGATAGGTTTTGTTCAAGTTGTGTTTTACTAGAGTTTGCGATATAACAGTTGCTTTTACGAAAAAATTTTAAACTCATCTGATGTCAAAAACAATGTAGTGTTTTTCTTTATAAAAAAAGTTGAAAGTGTCTCAATTTTTTTGTTTGAAGCAATTAATAAATAACCAATATTATTCCAAAGTAGAAAACACTAGGTTTATTAGTTTTGCATTCCCCATTTTGATTGTTTTAGAAAAATTTATATAGAGGGTAGTCTTAGTATAAGCGCATTTTTAGGTGAAAATATATTTGTTGTTATTCGTGAACAATTCAGTCAGCCATATGCATCGTTAGCCTTTCTGGCCCCCACATTTAGACAACTTTTAGTTCATCACTATAGAGAGATCTCTTTGTTGCAAAGCAAACTCACTAGAAAACACAGAATTTCTAAAATTGTAAGTAAAAAAATTTAAATTTATTTTGTAGCAGTGCTAGTATCAAGCAAAATGGTCGCATTCTGAATCTCTCTGGGGATATAAGTCAAATGAAACAACAAATCAGTGGAACAGCGCAAAAACATATTTAGTTGAATGCCGCGGCAAACTCTCAGCCGTCTTGCTATACGTATTGAAGAACTTGCTTTGCGTATTATCATTTGGCTTTATGCAGTAAATACTTATTATTTATTCCTATTAATTACACTTGTATGTAAGCTAATTCCTGTTTTTTCTTGGATTTATACGGATGAACTGGCATGGTCATCTTTTGAGCTCTTGCAAAAACCCTTTTCCAACACAATTTTACAAGACAAGTGTGCATTATCAAGGCAATCTTACCTAATAATTTTTCGTCTGATAATTTTTGTACAAAATCAACGTTTGTCGCACGAGATTTCCGCAAGCCAAACATTCACTATGTAAAAAATTGAGGGATGCAAGCACAACAGATGGTAAAAACAAAAAAAAATGTTTTTAGTGGGGTAAAACTTGAAAGTCAATTTATCTAAAACTTTCGTCAATATCACCAAAAAAGCAAGTTTAATAAAAAAAAGATTACCAGTGTTTTCGTTTTACCCAGATTGGTTGGTACAAAAAGATTAAAGGAAAATGTTCAACTATGAAAATAATATAAAAATTATTTCAACTTCGTGCAATCTTTTTTTTCTGTCCTTAATGCATGAAAAGATACTCAAAGCGCGTTAATGAATCAACAAGAGTGCAGCTGAACTGGAATGAATTATTAACATTGTCACAAAACAGCTATTTATATTGTGAGATCCAACAAGATATCAATCTTTTGAAAGAAGTTTGCGAGGTATCAAACGATGGATATTTTTTGCAAGAATTTTTTTCGTTTTTGAATATATCTTGCAGGTTAACGTGACTCCAAGATTGAGTCTCTTTGCTGCTAGTAGAGACTAAAATATTTTTATTGCGCCCCAAGTTGAGGTGTGCGTTAATAATCAAACAATTAAAAGCATAGAGGGGGTAAAAAGTACGTTTTTGACGAGCGTCTTATTAAATACTGCATACATGAAAAAATATTGTGATTATTGAAAGGAATTTAGGTTGCTACTTTAACTTTGTCTTTGTTGTTGGGAATCTGTGGCGCCATTACGATTACGATAGTTTTTGATTATATTCACTGACTGAGAGCTGATATTGTTCACATTTTGGATGATTTTCTGCTGATTTTGAGCTCCCATCTCCATGTCGATTGCTATTTCCAACGCTTTAGTGCGCGTTACTGTCTCTTTGAGTAAGCACTTTGGCGTCTCGTAATCTAGCTAGTTCAAGTGAATATGTGGCGTATGAGTATCGTCTCTGCGTCGTCCACACTACAATTATTGCTTTGAGGAGAAAAAGACGAAACGATCGTATGTTTTTAAGGGTTTTTATGAAAGAATCGTCCACGACTTTGAAGAGTTTTTCCATTGATTTTTTTTCAATAAGAAAAAGTGGGTGCGTACTTTTAAAAATTATACGACCTTCTTTCCCAATACATAGGTAGAGGGTTCATCCCCGCAAAGAATGCCGATTTCATCGATTTTCCTACATCTACTCTGCCATGTTTCTTTAAGTTGTTGATTTCGCATCTTGCGTCCCTGACCATTGCTTGAGAATTGTTTTCAACTGCTCTTCATATACGAAAGAAATCTCCTGAAGGTGGTCTGCCTAGACGAAATTCAAGCTGAATACCCTCTTTTGCCAGTAGGGCGAGTTTACATTGTGGAGTCCACTTCTACCACGAGAGAGGCGCTGTGATTGTTGCCTTTTCCCAGAAGGCATCCATGTGAAGAGGGTTTTTCTGGAATCAATTGCTGACTGCGCCATGTTGTACTGCCTAACTTCAGACTTGAGACAATTGCTTCGTGGCTGACATTATTTGGAGGTAGAAGATTGCGCCGCGTCTGCTAGATGACTCAATCGAAATTCCGAACCTTACTTTCCTTATCTGGAGTTCCCGCTGCATTTGACTGATTAAGGTTCTCAACTCACTTTTGAAGAGGGATTTGCAAAGTTTCATTACAACTGAAATTTAGCCGCACAAATGAAAGAATGAAAGATAATTTACAGTTTTAATCAAAACAGGAAATTGAAGTGAACATTAGCTGATTACAAACAGCGGCAGAAATTTTGAATTTGTTTTTGACGTGAAGAGACGTTTCCAGTATGATACATAAAAAAACTAAATCAAATTCTTCAACTAATTTGTGTTGAATGTAAATTGAACTAAATGCTGCACTGAGTTAGATGAAATTGCACTAAATACGGTAAAGGATATCTGTAACAATATCCAGCCCGCATGACAAAAGTAAAATCTGATTTTTGCCGAGCTAAATTTTGATTATTAACGAGCTAATTTCAGATTCAGACCATTGACAAACTGAATTCTGATCATTTGAGTCTGATTAAATGGGATTTCGAAGTCAGATTTTAGGATGATGACGCTTATAAAAATAACTGTCGGTAAATTTTCGCAAGTAATTAAAAAAAGGGTTTCTGATATTTTGAGATATTCTTGTGTTTTTGTGTGTTCTTTAATTCCTCCCATCTCGTCGGGGCCGGGATGTAGCAGATCCCGGTTTTAACAAACCCCAGGTTTTTCCTGCTTTTTGCTGGTAATTTATGTGGGTCGAAGCCAGATTTCCAATGGGAAGAAGTAGAGCCCTAATTTGTAAAACAAATTTGACATTTGGAAGAAGGGAAAGAATTTTTTTCAGGAAAAGCAAGTAATTTTGAGATCTCCCGGGTTGAGATTTTGTCAAAAAAATAATGTAAGATTAGCGGTGAATAGCGGTGAAAAAAAAACTTTTTTCACCGCAAAGCGCCTGCATCTTTTATCGTTGAATGCCGTGAAAGCGCTGACTTTTTGTATGATTTGCGGTTTTTAGCGGTAAAATTTTTTTCACCACATTCTGCTGATAGCGCTGAAAAATTTTCTTTCAACGCTTAAGCATTCATCGCGTTGAGCGCAAATTTTACATTTTTACTCAAGTTCTCCGCATAAGCGTTGACACCTCGACCCGGGTTCCTAGCAATCTAGATCTGCTTTTTCATTAAAGTGAATAATGCAAAGTCTCCATCTTGAATCTGATTATGACCGGTTATCATTTGGATGGGTCTGTTCATGGCTGATTGTATAATAGTCTGGATGGGTCTGATCATTAACACACACCTCGACATGGGATGCGCAAATATTTCAGTTTCACAAAATGCGTCCACTTCTAGTATCAGAAATTCAAATAAATTTCCACTTCGAGTAAATTTTTGTTTGGCTTCTATTACTTAAGGCTATGATTTATTTCATATTTCTTATTAAATTTTCATATTTCCTAATAACTTTTTACAGAAACTGATGACGAAGGCAACAAGTGGTTTGTCTACAATTTGTTGCCTGGACAAGAAAACCTACTTTCAGCTGAAATTGCTCTTCGGTTGAATCGGGCCCCGTTCAACGGTCTATTGTGTGCCGATTATTTTGAGGACCTGAAATTTTATGCAACAGCAGAGACCATATTGATAAACGAGCGTAACCAATATTTGAAATCAAAGTCAATTTGGACGGCTGATATGGCATTTTGGCTCACGTTTGGGCAAAAAATGGCGGAAAATGGCGTTGAAATTCAGGGCGGGGCCTCATTTGTTGCTAATCAGTTCAATCAAATGGGTTTCAACGACGTGGGACTGGACACCAAGGGTCGGCTGACTTTACAGGTTTCTGATTTGAAAACCAAGCAACACCTTGTTAAAAGCGAATATTTGATCAATTTAGGGAAAAAAAGGCTTAAGATAAATATCGAAATATCTGCCAATTGTTATTGCGTCCTGTCTCTTTGGTAGTTGAAGACAGAGAGTTGAAGACAAGCTTGAAATGAACCACTGCTGCCGTGTTGGCTCCAAAATTTAGAGAGGTTAATGAAACTTTTCAATGATCACTTCATTGGTTCCAGCTATTTCTATTCAATCAAAAGCAAGCAAGTTTCATAGGTTTGATAACAAAAGCAACAACAAAACTTCACACGTGTTTTAGGTTTTTCAGGAATGCTAAATCAAAAACTAACAAAACCAACAAACGCAAATGAAGACTGCTCATTTATTGCTTCAAGTGCTGTCAGTAAATTTGCGGCCGTTGTACTTTCCAAAAAGTATTACGTAGTTGCGCAAAATGAAATGTCACATTTTCAGCTAAACTTCGAAGCCTCTCGAACAAACAGACACTAATAAAGACGATATTCTGCTCATTTGCGAAGAAATAAAAAAAGAATGGGAAGTGAAAAAAAATCAAACGAGAGTAAGCAAATCATGAAATATTCAAGTTCAACACAAAGCTCAACAAGAATCACGACAAAACAATAAAACACATGCTGAAAAATAACACTGGTCATTTGTTAAAAAATCCCCACTAGAGTTTGAATAGAACAATTTTTGTGGATAAAATTGAATATGTCATACGAAATGATAGGAAGTTATTACTCAGTTAGTAGCCAATGGATCACTTAAAAATCATAATATACTTCGCAAACTCAATGCTAAATAAGTACACAACCACTTTTTATTAAAATCAAGCAACACAATGTTACAGGCTATTATTTGATCAAGAGGAAAAAAGACTTTAGAGAAATGAAATGATAACTCAGTTAATAGGTATTAGATCACTTGATAGTCTGAATACTTTGCGCAATTTCAATAATAAATAACTGCAATACCACTCGTAGTAAAACAATCAAATGCGGGGAAGTATCGCATTTTCCAGTCGAACGATCAAAAATAAACAAATAAAAAGTTTGTTCAGAAATGGTTATTGAAAATCGAAAGGGGAGATGAAAAATCCTCTAGATTATCATTTTAAAATTGCTTAACGTCTAATATTTAACTGCTCTGAGTTCAATATCAGGACCCAAAAACTATCAGAGTGAACAAACTGTAAGTCCATTAGGTATGTTAACCCATTTGGCATCAACACAACGGATAAATTTTCACTAATAAATTTGGTTGATATTGACAGATTCTGTTTAACTATTCGTCACTTTTATGTTTTTACATAAGAGCACAAGACTTATTGCCTATTAGCGTGGAGTGAGATGAGTTTTGTCCACTGTAAACCACAAATCTTTTAAAAGAAAAATTCGAGAAAATTTGTTATATTCCAGATAATTAATGCAACAACGATCCCACTGTCTTAGAACAATTCTGGGAATGCTTAATCAGTTTTTGTTTAAAAATATTCTAACAGAAATTGGTGAAAAAAAATCAAAGTATTTTTTGTTCCACTTACTCCTTTTTACAGATCATTGTGGACACAATTACCCTACATAATGCACGGATCGAGGTGTGGTCAAAAATTAGAGTAAGATTTGCAGTGAATAGTGGTGAAAAAAAAACGTCTTTCACCGCTAAGCGCCAACATCTTTTAGCGTTGAATGCGGAGACTTTTTGTAAGATTTAGTGATTTTAGCGGTGATTTTTTTCACTGCATTCAACGGATTTCTGACAAAAAAAGAGACTGTCGTACACGGCTCCGAACCTCCCACATCCTGCATGTCAACAGCTTCCTATTACACTGCGCCATCTGTCAGTTACTTAAATGATATTTTCTAAGAAATTAAGATAAGCGTTGAAACTAGCGACAAATATTTGTTGGATTTGTGATCTTAGCGGCGAAATTTTTTTCACCGCATTCTCCTGGTAGCGGTAAAAAAAATTTTCCGCCGCATTCTGTTGGCAGCTTTGAAAACTTTTCTTTCACCGATTAAGCGGTGAAAAAATTGTTCACCGCTTAAAAGTTTTTTTTTCACCGCATTCATGGCAATGAGCGCAAATAATATACTTTTACTCAAGTTCACCGCAAATCTTATATCTTTCAGCAAGTTTTAGCGATGACACCTCGGCCTTGGTACACGTATTATTAGCATACAGAGATTAAGTTCTTATCAAATAGTATGCATAGTTGAAGATGTTTTGACGTAAATAATGATAACCGTTAATTTCTGAAAATCAATATGAAAATAATGCTTAACAAAGTCGAGATTTTAACTCACGCTGAATAGATTTTGCTGAAGAGAGAGTCCTTTTGTGTTGAGTATTGGTAGCCAAAGCCCATTTATTAACAGTGCAAGTAAAATTTTCCGGACCCTAAGCAAGTGGAGCATTCTTCAAGTCCTCTTCTTCAGTTTTTGGATGATATCAAATCCCCACGTATTTTGTAAATAACAGTCGGTTTCAGTAAACCACTGGAAATGTATATTTAAAAAATTTGAGGCGGTTTGCAAAATTTTGTTGGAAAGAGTTTTGCATACCTTGTTTTGTTTTGGCAGAACATTATTTAAACCGAAGTTGCAGAGCTTTTGGGCAAAAGTTTCAGTTTTTCTATATATTCAAAACTGATGTAGTTTTGAAACAATGAAATTTTTCTCAATTAATTCCTGCTTAACTCAATGGCCTTTGTATTTGATTTCACGGTTTTTCAACAATTCAAAAGAGCAAAAAATAAACTGCTCAAAAGAGCTAAAAACAAATAACTGTTTGAAAGCCACGCAATTTTTTCAAAGTATCGTTGACTCATTTTGAGCAAATTCTCACTTTTTCACTGTCGAATTTCCACGGGTTTCAATTTGCGAAATTTAAGATTCTACAAAATGCAATATCATTTCGAAGTTAGCAAATTTTAGCGACTATCTTTTTTATGAGTGCTTTCTATGATAAACATTTTTAAATCAAAATGAGAAAACAGGTAATCTTGTAAAACAAATTGATATAATTTGCATTAGTGGACCAAAAATGCTAGCTAAGCTCTATATCTAATTCTACTTGACAGATTGCCCGGTTTTTTGCCAAGAGAATTGTCTTCACTTCAAAAGGGATTGCAGAAACTTAAGGATATAAAAAAATCCTTGAGCAGAAATCATTGAGGATGTGCTCAAGGATATAGAAAAAGTGATGAGAATCTTCCCAAATACAAGATACCAAACCTAAGGGTATCAAAAGTGAATGTTGAACGTAACTGATTAAGAAGGTAAATTTAACTATCAAATTTGTGGTAAAGATTCGTCTGGTTAAATTCAATAAAAAATATAATGCGCAGTTGTCGAGACAATAAGGCAATTGAAAAGTTTTGCTGATTGTGGACATCTTGATTGCTTTAAGACAATTGCCAATAAATTCAAAGACCTCCGAATAATCATCCTTTTTATTAAAAAGAAAGTATTCTTTAATTATTGATAAGAGAAGCCATATAACACGAAAAACAGCTGTACGGGCCCTGAACCCTGAAACTTTTCAAATCCATACGTTTTCACAAGTACTATCTTTACTGCTATCGGGTTAATGCTTTTAGAGAACAACGATTGCAGGCAAACATGAAATTTAAGATATACAACAGTGAAAGGAAATTATTTGCGAGCTCAAAAAATTTATTTTTCAGAATTCAGTTTGGGATATTACAAGTTTAAATGGAGGTTGCTCAATACCACTTCAACAATCTCTTTTAGTTGTAGAGAAATAAAAACAAATCCTTAACAGAAACAAATTAAGTTGAATTTTAGTTGAGTCTAAAAGAAAATGCAATGTATAATAACATGTAAACAAAAACGAGGAGACTCTAGCAGATCTAAAAACTAGATTTGTGGAGGACGCATGATTTAAAAAATAGGCGAGTTAGTTCAATGACCTGTCACTTAAATCTGATATAATTGCTGATATAGAATATGTGTGAAATAATGGGGATCCAATTTTTTAAAAAAAAATTCGGGAAGAATTGTTTCTGTGAGACAGTTTATTTCGTGAAACAATCATTTGTAACAAAAGAGATCTGGTGAGATTAAGTTGCAGTGAAATTAACATTTTAAGTTAAATTCTAATAGAGACGCTACGTCTAAATTTAATATTGAAAATATTTGACATATTGAGCTTGCATGCTTTTTAAAAACGTAAACATCTTATAGTCTTGAGGATTGATTATTTACAAAAGCCCGCATCAGTAAAAGAAACAAAATAAAGACTAACTATTAAAAAATGTGTACTAAAAAGTAATAACCAATAATAAAAATCAAGGTGAGATAGAAGTTCAATAGACTAGCCTGAAAAGAATTATGTACCTTCATGTTGTGGGTCACATGTAATCTTCGAGAGATTTTAAAAAAACTTAAAAGTTTCTGTTTTTAAGAATCCATAATGATAACAAACCTATCCCTGATTTTCCAGTGCGCCCAACAAACCGCTCAAGTGTTCCAAATATTTGCGAATTAGACCAATTGTTGAGTGGAATACTTCAATTATTAAGAAAACAATGATGCATTTTGTATAATTATAGATTTAAATTGCACTTCATGTGATTTCAAGTGAGTTTCAAGAGATTGTGTCAGCGGTTTCTAGGTCTCCATTTTCGGCAAACTTAAACAAAGTGGACCGAAAAAGATAGCAAAAAATATAGCAAAAAATTAGCAAAATTTAGCAAAAATTACCGAAAAAGTGAATAAACTGTCGAACATTCACAAAAAATTTCAACCTCAATAACTCCCTGTAAAAAACGAATTTCGAAAAAATCTTTTCTACTTCTATTTTATAGGATGTATGCGCTTGTTGATGATACCACTCACAACTCTCTACGATGGATATATCGATCGGCCAAAATTGTCTGAACAAAAAAAAAGTATATATAGTTCTTCCCTCCCAACTAAAATGGAGGTCAGAACAATCAGGAACAAAATTGAAAGCGGGCATAATTTGGCGCACATAATCTTTCGATTCCAAAAACTGTCGCTAAATAGAAGTGCAATTTTGCTTTGGTGTCCCACATGATGAAATTTTGAGTCGTGTACTCAACTAAATTATAGTATCTGCATTAAAAAAAGATGAAGATGAGTGTTTTTAATTGGGTACGCTGTCTACTTCTACATTTCTTTGTTGAATTCAGTAAACTAAATTGTTCGAGTTGAAATGCTCAGTTTCATTTTCGTGTTTTTAAGTTCTCCGTGTTTCTCCGTGTGCGTGTCTATGTTAGTGTGTGTGTGTGTGTGTGTGTGTGTATGTGTGTGTGTGTGTGTGTGTGTGTGTGTGTGTGTGTGTGTGTGTGTGTGTGTGTGTGTGTGTGTGTGTGTGTGTGTGTGTGTGTGTGTGTGTGTGTGTGGGTGTGGGTGGAGAGTGTATGTGAACTGTGTTTTTGAAGGTCAGATAAGCGTCTGTTTGGAAAAATCTGTTCTATTAGGGCGACGAGAAGGATTTCCATGTGAGCGTGGATGGAGGAAACAGTCTCATTTTTACTGTTAAAGGACAACTGATGGTGACTTCTGAGAAGAACGGAGGCGGAAACATCCTTTACAAAAGCAGAGGTTATTTTTCATCGAGTATCATCCTCAGACATGATTATTCCGTTCATGATTATTACGATGTGACCTTCGTCTAAACTTCTCAAGCTAAAAAATACCAGCTGTATGGACGCAAAGAATAATCGAAAAGTAAGCTCTGCAGAATGCTGAAAAGGAATAAACTATGCTCAATAGCGCTGGTAACTGCAAACGTAACACTGAGTTGAAAATTTTCAGCTTTTCTCATAATTATTTTAGAGGTTTTTAACATTCTCACCTTTTTGATTTTCATGGCGTTCAGCTTATTATAAATTAAGACTTATTTGAACAAAAAAACGCAAAAGCGTCGTCAATTCATCCTATTGAGCTTTTAGTCGATTTTTTTATGTGATACAAATTTTTCAACACAATTGATCAAAAGATATTCTCAATTTAGCTTCAGAAGCGGAGAAGTCGATAGAACAAAAGATTCTTAACATTTTGAATAAATACATCAGAAAAGAATATATGACTTTTCTTGGGATTCAAAGCAGACACAACAACTTTGAATATTAACTGTTATTATCGGAAGACCTCTTGCTTGGTGTGCTAACAATAAAAACATTGACTCGTCTTGTGGCATTTCCCTTTTTTGTGGGTTTTCCAATTTTTGCTTCTAACCAAGATTAGGATTCTAAAATAGAACAATCAAAACGTGTCACCCAGACAAGGACCTCAGAGCATTTCAGCGCTGAACCAATAAACTTCATTGTAGGTCCCAAAGTACGTTCTGACACAAAGCATAACCAAATTGCCTTTTTGCACAGTTCATTTTCATTCTGTTTAACTTGAGTTCCTCAGGCTAAATTTATCATGCATTTCCTAAAAAAATTACTTTACGTCAAAATTGGGTCTGAGAAGCTTATTATCATACTATTGTTGCGATAATTTTAATTACTATAGTAGCATAGTCGCTCTATATTATTAACTTCAATAATTTCTAGGTGATTTCAGCAACGCCCGCTTAACTACGTGGTTACGATATGCTACGCAAAAAAAACTTACTATTAGTGACGCGGAACTTGACGTCACAGATAAAACAAAACTGTTTGACGCGAGTTAAGATGAACTTATTATTTTTCGTGAAGTAATTATTACTCACGCTTTGAGACTACCCCGTGTAAATATTGAAAGAGCTAGCCTTCAAAAAATTCCATGAGACAGCTTAAACGCTGATTTGCTCTCCCAACAATCTCCGTGCAAATCTGTTAATTTAATTGTAAAAAAAGATAGTTTACATTTATATCTAGTACGCAACCTGTTGCTCATTAAATTCAACGTCATGATATCCAGATTTGCGCCATACAAGAGAAACCATTTCATATCAAAAATACCTTTCTGACATTTTCCATACTTTGAAAAACAGTTTGTAATATGTTTTATTGAAGGTTTGTTTTTATATGACAACTCATTAACCGCCTTACAGGCCTTCGTGCAATCTGTACGTTTTTTAATGAATTCAGATATGACTGTTTTCAGATTGATTAATAATGCTTCGGAAAAATTAACATAACCAAAATGAGTTTATGTGAAAATGAGTTCACAGGGAAGCACTAAAATGTTATCAGAGATCATTTCAACTGTTTGATTTCTTTGTTGCGGCAATAATTTTTCACCAGTAAATTATGTTTTACGAAGAAGAAACTTCACAAATTTGATACGAGCAAAATTCATGTTCAACATTTATTCTGCGAGATTAGGTGATAAACCTAATGAATCTGCTGGTAGATGCAACAAAATATATTTCTGAATATATTTTTTCTCCATCTTGATAATTGCGGATGTTTTACGGCAATTACTTAGGTTAATAAAGTTCAGCATTTTGAAGAACTTATATTTCATCTCAATTCTCTATAATTAAAGTAGCTTCATCAAAATGTTAAGTAATTGTTGCTGGAGTAATCGCTTATCTCCTGAACCGGGTCGAAGTTTGGTAAAAAAAAATAATAAAAGATTAGCGCTGAATAGCGGTGAAAAAAACTTTTTTCACAGCAAAGCGCCCGCATGCACTTTTTCCTTTGCCGCTTAAGCGGCGAAAAAATATTCATACCTGAAAAGTTTTTTTCGCCGCATTCATCGCATTGAACGCAAATCTTAAACTTTTACTCAAATTCACCGCAAATCTTACATCTTTTAGCAATTTTTAGCGGTGACACCTCATTCCGGGGAATAATCGCTAGTTATCAATCAGTACTAAATTGTTGAAAATTTTGTATCAGCGCCCCATCAAAAATCTGATCATGTGTTGGCAATCTGCTGTGAAAACGAAACTTAAAAACCTGTTTTTAGGTAACCGAATCATTTTTAGGTTTCTAAAATGTTTTTGCCGCCAATTCCTACGAAATGCATTAATTATTCGTAGCATTATTTCCAATAACTTTTATTATTCTTGTTAACTTCTCATTTTTGAGGTTGCAAGGTCTTGAACAAAACATAATCCAAAAGTTTGGCAACTATTCATCAGGGCTTGAAAATTTTTCGAAATTTTTAAGACCTTAAATTGGACACCCAGGACTCACAAAGACTCGAAATTCGTTCGCCGCATTTAAATTCAAGTTCAAAATCTTGTTTGATTTTCAGTTGGTGAGGAAAACTCTAACACTAAAAAACGAGGTTAGACATAGGTTCACTATGAAAAAGCATCATTACACAGCAAAGGCAGACCACAATATCCTCGGTCCGATTTTTGTCTGCAGGTTTTTGAATCTTAGTGTCGCCTTATATTTAGCAAAACTGTTTTTTTCTTTGAGGTCTAGTTAGAAATCTTTGGGAACTATCTGCCAGATTGTTCACAAGATATTCTAATTTTCCAAATTTTTGGATCATTAAAGAATGGATATATATGGTATATACCACTGTAAAAAAGCGGGTACCAAGTTGCATGCATGATATATTTGAAATCTTTCAGGTTCTCGGTTCAAGTTGCAAAATATCCTGCAAAAAATCTGAAAGCTTCGAAGTTTATCGTACTTTTGAATGTGAATACGTGAGGAAGGCGCTGTAAAGTAATTCGCGTTCTTTTTGCTAACAGACGTGGCTTTGAAATCCTGCAATGGGCCTGTTGATGGAGTCGTCAGATTTGGTACTCTGTATCACGGAAAGCCTATTCACATTAAAGAAGACTGTCCCACTTTTGAAATATCGGTCAGCAAATTGAATCACGAAACTGAGATGGTACTACAAGACATTGATCACGGTGGCAAAGATGCAATTGGCTGGTGGCGTGATCAAAATAACCTTTACAGTGTTTGCCCAATAGTCCCAGAAGGAGCAGAATTCTCCGGACCAGTGAATTCTAGCTCCGATTCCCTTGGATTAACGTGCATCTTCGGTGAAGTTTCTTTTTGTGGCTGCGAATCTGTCAGCTGAGCATAGCTATAGTGCTGTGGTCTAAGTTTTTCTTATGGTTTCATCTTCTTACTGTTTTTGCACGCTGTAAAGATCGAAAGATCGGTTTTGATGATAGATTCATCTCGGGTCAAATTCGTATGGTTAACATCCCGGGTCGAAGCCCAATGCTTAACTCGCAAGAACCTGTAAGTTTCTTGCAAATGATGGTTAACTTGTGAGAACTTGCAAGTCGAATGGTTGACTTGTAAGAACTTGCAAGTCGAATGGTTGACTTGTGAGAACTTGCAAGTCGACTGATAAACTTGTAAGAACTTGCAAGTCGAATGGCTTACTTGTAAGTCTCCTGCAATTTCGTTCAAGTTGGGCTCGACTCCTATTGGTTAACTCAATTTAACACTCAGTCATTTACCGTAGAAAGCGTTTGAGATTTAGCTACTCAATTTGGATAACATATAACAATGCAACCTAAATTGATAATAAGTTTACTTCTCAATTTTATCAATTCTAGAGGTCCTTTTGTAATTCAATTAACGAACAGTAGATCTCAATTGGCTTCTTCACGATTGCTTTTTTAAAACCGTTCCTAAAAAATTTTACTCTTTTTTGACTTTGATCGAAGTTTCAAATTCAACATGATGTCAGCATTTTCTCAAAATAATTTTGTGACCCTTCATTTTTTAAAATTTTTATTTTATAATTTCACTCTACACCTTTCCAGATTCTATATTTCTGAAGCATCTGTTTACAATCATATCTTGCAAAATTTTATTGTTTTTAATGCAATATAGACAGAAAGGTTATCTGGTAACAACCTATATTCAAAGAAATTATGTAAGAAATTATGTAAGTCAAATTTTTGTCTTTTAGGAACACTGCCACTTGAATGGTTAACTTTCAAGACCTTTTTAAGTCGAATGATTAACTTAAAAGAACCTGCAAGTCGAATGGTTAACTTGTAAGAATTTGCAAGTTTTTGGAAGAAAAAATTGCAAGGCGATGCAACGCCTTGTAAGTTTCTGCCAGAAACCTGCAGGTTCTTACAAGTTAACCACGCCCTGACCTGTGACAAGTTAACCTCGACCCGGGAGTAAGCACTTGCATCACTTCGCCAGTTTTTCTTCCAAAAACTTTCAAGCTCTTACAAGTTCACCATTCGACTTGCAAATTCTTAAAATTGAAACATTCAACTTGCAAGCTTCCTGACAATTAACCACTCGACTCACAGGACGCTTACAAGATAAACGTGTGACTTAAAATGTATGTTCTTTCATAAAATATTTGAACGATGGCTTTTACAAAATAACAATTCTGCCTATATTGTAACAACAGATATAAAGATATAAGTTTAAACAGATGTTTGCAGCAAAAAAATAGAATCTGAAGACCTGCAAAGTGAAACATTAACATTTAAAAAATTATTTAAAAAAATGAAGTGCAAATAAATTATTTTGAAAAAATTGCTGACATATGAAGATGAAAATTCAATCAAAGTGAAAGGGGTGTATAATTTATAAAAAGCAATCGGGAAGAAGCTAATCCAGAAAATTGAATAGCAAGAAGAATTCTTCAGCTGATAAAACTGAAAAGTAACCATTTGTCAACATAGGTCACATTGTATTATGTCATCCACACTGAACAACTAACTCACATGCAATTTCTACCGTAAATGACAGAATAATATATTGAACTAACCAATTAGAGTTGAGCTCGACCGGAACGCTGTAAAGATTAAAAGATCGTTTTTGATGATAGATTCATGCCACTTTTTAGCTGTTGGTGTGTGCGTGACCTGATTTGTTACGCCTATTAGCTTTGGATTTCTAGAATGTAGGATATTGGGCGAAATCTCGACTAGGCGAAGCCATTTTTTGTACCCCTTACGCAAATAATTTGCGATAAATTATCTTTAGTGTAATTTTAGAGACTCCATGCATATACGGACCACTGACCAAAACCAAACTGAATATGACACAAATTGCTCATTGCAAAGAGTGGGGTCAGATGAATTCGCTCTACGATTGTTCACATGCGGCTTTTGGTTATACAAAGTACACCCATGCATACTTGGCAGCCAGTGGTATTTGCTACTTTTGTGTTTCAACCAACACCCTCACTCTCTATAATGGAACTTCGGATGACAGTGTTTGTCTCCTCAAAGGTGGGTAACTTTCCGGTGGGTTTATTTTGAGAAAAATTGACTGAAAAAAATTAAATTGTGAATTGTGATGAATCAAACCAAAACATTCAACCGAAGATTTAGAAGGAAATTGAGATAGCACGATTGTAAAACAAGACCGATAACTTGATAACAATAGTAACTTTTGGCAATCAACTTATAGAAGTCGTTGAAAAGTATCTTTTCAGCACATGAATTGGTACTTATTTTCTATGCAGCGTTGATATGATTTTTGACAGTACTTTGAAGCGTCCAAAGATGTCATTGCAAAACTTCTAGCCATAGGAGACCCAACGTTGTCAATTATTGCTTCCAAGATTCACATTTTTTTCCTTGCGGACATCACGGTTAAGTTTAGAACAAAATTATGAGATAAAGCAGATTTTTAATGCTTTAACATGATTGGATACCAAAACTTTTGGGAGTTATTGGATGAAACCCTGAATTTGTTACTAAAGCAAACATTTAAATCATCATTATTGTATACAAGAAAACTTCCTCTTTTATATAGTTTTATTGATTGTGTATGTTTTTTCCGTCCTCAGCCCACATAAATTGATATCTCCATTCCGAGTCCAACCTCGGCTTTAGTTCTTGGACAAGTCGCACAATTTTAATTGCCTCAAACTATTAAAATGTCTTCTGTTTCTTCAATAACTTGATCCTTTTGTCGCACCTTGAAAATCGCACAATACCGGGTGTTGTCTGTTCCTGGAGGGCAATCGGTGAGCAGTGGAAATGTCCTCGCTAATTGAGAGCTAATTGACAAAAATTCGCAAAAATTTCTCCTTTAATTGTTCTTTGTTCTCAAAGATGAGCATTTTGTTCAGCATGCCGTCTCCGTCCACTATTTCAGGTAAAGCGATTGATCTGATGATGTCCCTCCTGTTAGCACTCTCTAATTTTTTCAACTTTGATAATTATCTTGAGAGTTGGTGTTTCTTCTGCAAATACTTTTTTGCAACGTGATCAAGTACTTCTTTGTTCACATCAACAACAGCTCTGTCCGAAAAATATTTGAAAATTGTTATTCGATCATTTTTCATTTTTCAATTATCGATGGTAATATTAGTCAAAATAGTCGGTTACGTCGCTCTCAAATCCAGTGAAGCCTCGCTGCGGCTTGGATCTTCAACCACCCCATCAATTGTTCTCAGAATAACACAAGGTCTCCTTTCAGTTTCTGTTAGCAGAAAATGGGTTGTTGTATCTGAGTGATGGTGGAGTTTCAGCGATTGAATCACTCTGATCCCTAAAGTCACAAAAATCACATTATCATCCGGGGTGAGGTGCTGGAAGTATGAACCGGGTAATCCAGACAAAAATTGGCCATGATCAGACGATACAGGCAAAAAATTGGCCATGATTCGAACTTTAGCGAATTAGTGCGAATTAGTGCGAAATATTCTGAAATAACGCGTTCATTTCTCGACTAGGCCGGAACATGCGAAATTTGGCAACTATGATTCGAAGGTGCTACGATTCGAATTTGTGCGAGTATGATCAGACAAAAAATCTGTCATAAAAGTTCCCTACTCTAGTCGAGACCTGGAATTATTAAAAGACCCTACTCGACAAATTTAGGGTATGAAAAGGCTGTCCTCCGCGGATATTGGGTATGAAAAGAATTTGTGCGGACATAATGTGATGGATTTTGGTGCATATGGCGCCTAATTTTACCTCTTTTCATTATTAGCGGTTTATTAGCGGTATATTATCAAATTTAGTGATTGAGGTTTTGTCTTGTTTTCCTTGTATATTCTGATCCACATAAAAACTCTCTTTGGCAAAAGTCTTTGTTGGTCAGATCAGTACAGAAGGAGCTGTACATTAGAACCGGCAGTATCAAAGACTTGCACAGGTATTTTTCACTCATGTGCTCAGGTCTCCTGTCAATAAGTAGAACACTCGATTCGGTTTTTTTAAACTTGATCTGCGAAATCTCACCCCAGTTTAGTTTATATATCAATACTCCTCGTTTCATGATGGTAGAAGTATCAATTGAAATACTCTTCTCTTGGGACTGAGAGGGAATTAATCATACTATGATTCGCATTGTTTCGATCATTTAGTCCCATTTTTCGAAATAATTCGACTGTGAGAGGGAAACAATCAGACCAAGATTCGCGATGTTGCGAACTTAATGAGACTGTGAGAGGGAATTAATTATAATTAATGTGTGTATATGAATGTATATATATATATATATATATATATATATATATATATATATATATATTTATATATATATATAAATTTTTATATATAAATATATCTACATCTATATATATGTATATATATATATATATATAGATATATATATATATATATAATATATATATAAATTTATATATATAAATATATCTATACCTATATATATATATATATATATATATATATATATATATATATAAATATATATATTTATATATATATATATATATATATATATATATTAAGTATATATAAAAATATATATATATATATATATACATATATGTATATATATATATATATATATATACATATATATATATATATATATATATATATATATATATATATATATATATATATATATACTTGAGGGAAAGCAGAAAACTCCGTCAATCGTTCCATTATTGCGCCAGTTTCGATGCAATAATATAACTATATATTTTGATACAATAATAACTGTCGTATGGACATCAAATTAAAAAACCAATTTTTCAATTTTAAAAATATGCGTTCCAAAAACAAATTGGTTTCAAGTTGCACAAAGTACATATATTTTGAATACCACAAGAAATAAAAGATTGTTTGAAACTCCAGCTGTAAACAGCAGCCAATTGAGTCTCAAAACCTATTGTTAACATAAAAGATAAATATTCGTAAATTTCAAATCCATCTTGAGAAAAATGGACATAAATTTTTACGCAGATTTATTTAAATTCTTGACTTTCACATTTTACTGATTGATTTGAATATTACGCCAAGTTAATGAAATGATTTGGATATCCACCTTCTACGACACAAGAATCGTTCTTGCCGATGCAAAAAGACAATCAAAAACATTCTAACACAGAGCAAAACTAGTTTGACCTTGATGCAACCACGTAAAAGCCTCGGGCATTTGTAAACTTTTAACGCGTATGATCTTACAAATTTCTTACAAAAGTGTCTCACAAATACTTATTAGATTGAGCGTTAACTGACTAATACTTCGTAAGACAATTTATCGGGTCTTACACGATAAATTCTTTTATTAGGTCTTATAAGATCTTAAACGATAAAAGTTCATTTATTGTCAGATCTTACAAGATAAAAATTCTGCCATATAAGATCTTGCCCGATCAAAAATCTGCTTGACTAAAAATATATGTCGTTTAATATCTTATAATACTCCTATAAGGCCTCATAAGATAATCATCCGAAAACTTTGACTAATCTTTTTGATAAGATTTATTTAAACAGATTTTTTAAGATAAAAACTCTTTAAAAATTATCTTATATTCTCTTTTGAGACTTATAAGATACTGTGAAAAAGGTTATCAGGAGCTTTTTCTGAAGCAGTGATTATCAAACAAAGCTGAAAATTTTTTTCAAAATCAAAACTCTCCATGAGTGCTAATTGGTGCCAAAATACCTAGTGTAGACTAAGAATAAAACTGCCGCAAAGGCAGACTCGACAAGTTGTTTTTGTTTCATTATTTGTTAGCTGACCGATTAAATTTTTTTTTCAGAGGGACTTGACTACGTTATACGGCAATATTGAAATCATTAAACATGTCTTCTCAGATCTTACACGATAAAAACTCCATCCTACGTGAACTTTCATCGTTTGAGATCTTGTACGATACTTATCAGATCTTATAAGATAACAATTAGGCAAAATTGAATTGCTATCTTATATGATCTTACACGATTAATGTTCACGTAAGTCAGATTCATTGGAGAAACTCTGTGCAATTATTTTGTGAGGAACCTAAATTCTTACTCCAAAATCTCACCTGGTTTCAAAGGAGTTCCGGTCTTAGCAAATAATTGAACCTTATTCTAATTAAAATTCTGTTCTTACGCGCTTTTAGCAAGTTGTTAGGAAGTATTCGGATCATATTTCCTCAACTAATGTAGCGCAATGATCATTACGATGCCGAGGTATACCCCAAAATTTCCGCCTTAGTAAAATTGTCTCGGAAATGAGTTACATAAAATGAAAGAAATTAGATGACATCCTTTGTATCTTACTTTTCGCAAAAGTGGTTCCGCCAATTTTGCAAAATAAAAGAACATTCGGTGCGAAAAGTAGGTAACAAATCTTGTAGCACGTTTCCGCTCAATTTAGGTATCTATTATTCGCGCGCCTTTTGAGCATGCAATAAGCACTTTTATTTAGGTATCTATTATTCGCGAGCATTTTGAGCATGCAATAAGCACTTTAATAAAGGTTTAATTAAAGCATTCAAAGCTTTAAAGTGCTTTAAATACATGCAACCACAAAACCTGATTTTTTTTTCCGAAAAATCCCTCGCACATCAAAGACTTTGTCTATCAATATGACTGGCCAATTTAAATAAGTAGTAATAAATAGTACTAATAAGTAGTAATAAGTAGTAATAAAGTACTATAAGTATTAATAAAGTAGTAATAAAGTACTACTAGTAGTAATAAGTTAGGCTTAATTAAATAAGAAGTAATAAAGTTAGGCTTAATTGCGGATTATATGCGAAATTGAGCTTCATTGCGTGCGAAAAATTGATACGTAAATTGAGCGGATGCGTGATACAACTCGCGCGAAAAATAGGTTATTGAGTTTGTACTTGTATTTCGCGGCTAAATTTAGGACACTTTTGCGAACACGGGATACGATATTCCCTTCTATTTTGCCGGTTTCTGCTAAAGTAGCTATTTTCCGCAATATTGTACCACTTTCAATGTATTGACATAGTAAAAACGAACACGAGGGACACACATCGGGCAGATCTGCCCGTGACGATTCGGGTATACCTCTGCACTGTAATGATTATATTAAGGCGCTGTTTTCTGCGCTGAACTGTTTTTTCTTTTAGATTTGAGGTTCTATAACTGTTCTTTATTGTGAAACACTAATTCACGCTTTGAAAGAAGAGCAGTGTGTTGTTTTGTAAATTAAGATTTTTTTCTCATAAGAGTCATTTGTCTACCACTTTGGTCTTAATCTTTCAAAAATTGAGTTAATATATTCAACCGAAAAATTGATTTTCAGGAAAGAAATTGTAATATTGTCGCAGAGAAAAGATGTTATCAGACGTTATGAGAGAAGATGTTTTGTGAAGAGATGCTATAACGCATCTAATTGTGAGGGAACAGAAACTTCCAGTAAAAGAAGAAAAAATAAACTATGAAAAACGACTGCTCGTAATCTTCTTCTAATAATTGAAAAACACCTGTAAAAGTAGGTCAGGGAATACAGATAAGCCGAAAAAATGTTTGTCTAAGGTAAATCACTCCTAGAAAATTAGAAAATGCTGTAGTCACAAAAGGCTCGATAGCATTTTTTGGCTGCAATTTTCTTGTTTTCGATAAAAAGCGGAAAGATCTTAATATCTACTCGTCGTCGCTCTCTTTGGATAAATCGACTGAAGAAGTGCATTTAGTTTTTAATTTCCCATTATAAAGCAGTACTATGGTCTACGAAGTGTAGAAACTTTGAGGAGCGCTAGCCTCTTTTAATGTTGGTTTTCCGTTTCTATCTGATACGTAAAAATGGTGGTTCATACTTTCGTTCAACTCTGCCTTTTAATAGTTGCCACAGTTAATTCCATCTAACATGCCCAATGAATGCAACAAAAACTATAGCAATTCAATCACACCCAAATTTAAGCTTGCAAGTGTAAGTGAAGTTGAGCAGGCCAAAGCCCAGTTCTTTTTATGCTAACTTTGATAACAGTATATGCTTATTATATTAAAAAAAAAATCAAAATCGGAAAACTTCTAGAGGATTAACAAACGTCATCAAAAATTTATTTGAAATTTACCAGGCATCTTCTTAAATGGAAGTGATCTCTAAATCACCGAATTTGAAAAACTGACAATGTTGAATGAGAGCATAGAAACGTTCGAAAATTTAGAAAATCTGATATATGTTTGTGAAGTCTCTTTTTTATAAAATTTTCCACTGATATGATTGTACACTTCAGGTTTTCAGTGTATTGTGTCAACATCAGGCTCCATAGATACCCCACATCAAAGATTTTAAAACTCAACGTGAGCAAAAAGTAAAAAACAGATCTGCCAACTGAAAAATTGAACCGCTCTAACAGTTTGTAGAGTGTTGTGTCAGTCGTATGCTTCATCCTATTGAACTATTTTGTTTGATACTTTTACGAAAGCCTGATTACCAAAAAATGTACGAAAGAACAAAAGTAAATAGGGATACAAATCTATTTCATTCTGGTGATGACATTTTATGGCTCAAATAGAAGCTATTAGAAAATTAGAGGAAGATTTTTGATATGTTGAAAATGAAGCAATGTTGAATCCAAACAGTCTCTGTGTAAAACACAACAGAAGCAACTCAAAATTTTAGCAAAGAAAAAAAGATCAAACACAAAAACTTGTCAATTTGTTTTGACACATAGGGCGAAAAAAAAAGTTTTTTTTCTCCTCTATGAAATGAAAATTAATAACTTTATCAAACTTTTTTTTCATGTTAACAACGTGCTGAGATAATTGTAGTGTTTGATCATTATAATTTTGTAATAGCCCTGACATTATGTAAAAGTAACTTGAAATACTAGATATCATTAAAATTTAGCAAAAATATGGTATAGCAAACATATACAGAGTAATTAGATCAGAAAAACAATATCTAATCTTAAGTTTGCTTTATTTTTTTTTTCAGACTATTATCTGTTACAAACTAATTCAACTACTGCTATGCCAGTCAAACTTTTTTTGCTAAAACAATCAAACGCAAAATATAATTAGTTTTTTGCGAAATTACGAATGGAGTATTGAGATCAGACAAACATTGTGTTTCCATCTAACTTTTGATTTTGAAATATTTTTCTAAGATTATCGTTTGCTACAATCCAACAATTGTAAAAACAATCCAATTATTACAATTCCAGTCAAAATTTTTCTGCAGTTGTCTGACGCAAATTGGTAGAAAATGTTTCTCAAATATTATTCTTTAAGAAACCAGAAAATATATGACAAGATTTTGAAGTTTCCTTGCTGTTTCGCGAACTAATTTCGACAATATGTGTTCAATAAGTCCTGTGAAACAAAATATCAAGCTTAGACTGAATCTGTTGATATCAACGCCTACTTTAAAATTTATTTTTAAATTTTAGGAATCCAAACCAAAAGTGAAGCGGTCAACCACTCTTAAGCAAACTGTCAAACATTCTTTCAAAATTTATCAAAGTTTTTTTAGCTGTTACAGAAAAACGGAAAAGATGATCGTCTCAATCAGATACTAGTATGATAATAATAAAATATAAGCAAATTCAAAAGATTACCAAAACATAAACGGCTACAGATAGCAAAGTTTTCAGCTGGTTTCTGACAATAGTGTTTCAGTTAGAGTGAGATATATTTCTATAGTGACGAATAGTAATCAGTAAAACTACGTTTATGGCAATAGTCCGACGAAAATAAAAAGTACAGCAAGGTAGTGATTCCGCTTTTGGGAGTTTTGATAATTCTTTGCATCAAAGCCAGATTTAAAAGCCCATTTTGAAGAAAACTTTTGCTAATTGTTTGTTCTCAGAACACCGGTTTCCGTCTTTCGTTCCGCAAATCAGAAATCCAAATTGTTGAGGCAGGATAAATTAGACAGACGACTCCAAATTGACCGAAATTTTTACTTCAATAACTTCCTCATCAAGTACAATCAGCCAATTTATAAAAAATAACTTTTTGAAGTACGTCAAAAAATTTACTTCCAGGATTTTTCGGGACCTAGCAGATCTTGTGTTGTCTGGACCAAACCTGTAGTGTAGTAACTCTTTGTATTTTAGCTCTGCAATCAAAATTGCAACAGTAGTCTGTGATGTTATATCTGTGACTACCACTACATCTTTTTTGTCTGGTCCATAAACAGTATTTCCTACTAGAAGAATTTCTTTTCAGATACTAGTTGTGCGCAGGGAACACACATAGTTTTCTCTTCCACTACTCATCAACTTTCAGTGAATACAGTATAGAAGTCATACCAAGCTCCCTCACATCTCTGCCATACTAACCCTGAGTTTGTTGCCTCCTAACTAGGGTATCTGGTCAATTACAGTTCGCAAGAGACTTTAATTGGAGTCTAGCCAACTCGCTATTAAATGATCAAAACTTCATCTACCAGTCTCAATTTCACTTTCGTTACTTTGCTGACTTTCAAATCATTTATCTTTGACCATCTTTTGCTCAATGGAGACCTTTCCAACGGTTAAAGTTGGTGAAACATGACTACAAGAGCCACATTTGTTCACAGGGTCCCCCCAACAACCACTTTTACTCCCTTATTTGAATGGCGCTATTCCAAACTCTGTCTCAACTCCTTCACCTCAGGCTCTTGCCTGCGCTAATGAGAATCGGAATGGCAAGGAATACTTTTGAACAAATTTATTTTAAGTCCAAGGTGGCTTGTTCAGTGATCGATCCTCAGACTGTCAGCTTAGCTATCTTCCACTAACCGAGCCAGTGGTAGTTACACAGGGGGCCCCACGTGGAAGTTACTGATCAAAGTTGGAACCTATGACTCAGGCCCTTCATAAGAAAGCTTTCTTTGTAGCATTGTTCAGCCAAGTCCTCCAAAGATTGTTTCAAGGAGACTTCAGGCTCACAGGACTCAACTCCTCAAAGAGCTGGCCCCAGATGGTCTTCGCACCGACGCTCTGGTCTTCATGGCTTGGAATTCATTCCTGTAAAGGTCTAATGATTAAATACCTAAGGCTCCGGCCAAAGGGAAGGTGCACTTTCAGGATAGTAAAAACGCATAGTCGAGACATATTTTTCCCAGAACACAAATGAATTCTTTCTTTCAAAATAAACTCTGAACTCTTTCCACAAAAATTAGAAACTGGTCTAATCCAACTCTGATGCTTACTTTGCAATATCTTGCAAGATTCTCAAAATTAACGCTTTCTCGCAATGGTCTTGAAAAACTTCGACACTTATATCCCAAGTATTATACAAGATGGACGCTTATCTTGCAAGATTCTTGCATGTGCGAAGGTTATTTTACAAAATTTTGCATATGTCTTGCAAGATGGTGCTTAATCTTCCAATACTCGTTCAAGATTCCTGTAATATCTTGCAAGGTAGCCGTGAATAATAAACAGACTAGGTACTACATTGAACAAGGCTAGACTTAGAGAAAAAAATCATGTGATTATTAAGCTGAATCATCTACATTTGAATCATCTACAATTGTCTGAATCATCTACAATTGTCTGATTATTAAGAACTGAGATAAATACTTAAATTTTAAAAATCTAGCTGGGGAAAACTCAAAGTCTGACTTGGCTCAAGTGCGTAATCGTTAGATTTTTAAATTTAAAGACGAAACATTACAAAAGATTGTTTTTAGGTCGCAATCGATGTCCATCTGTACAGTACCAGGCCTCTGAAGTGGCTGGGGTAAAAATCTATTACAAGACAGTTACTGCCCACCTTACCACCAAACGTGAGTATCACTTCTCATAATCTAACTCTTCTATGCGTCCAAATTCAAATATTTAAAAAAAAAAACAAATTGCCAAGCATATGCACGCGACAGTTACCATGAAACCCGATTGTGTATATTAATCAGAATAAAACTGTTGTTTCACGTCAATCTCATTAATTCCAGTGTCTGACGAAGTCGTTTACACCTTTGGCTGTTGAAAAAAAACAATAAGAGAAATCGTGATTCGTGATTCGATTTAAACTGCTTCATAAAAAGTTGATCTGGTAAAACCTAAATTTTTTGTACAAACTTCAAAGACTTTGGTATCTTATGCAGCCGACATTTAATGATAGCCGTGACTGAAATGCGAGTCAAGATCAGTACTGGGCCAGTCTAAATGCAAGTCTACATGCAAATGCACACATATATATCAGTACTGTTCACGTCCAAAAACAAATCTGCAAGTCTGACATGTCTAGTCTCAACGCTTGCGAAATAGTTCGACTTTACTGGTTACAGCATTCACGCCGCGTCATTTTATAGAACCCCAGAAAAGTGGACAGAAAATACGAAAGTCGCGGCACGTTACAAAATTAACTGAAATTAAAAATTTTCTCTCGTAAAATTTCTAATTTCAGTTAATTTTGTAACGTGTCGCGACTTTCGCACTTTCTGTCCACTTTTCTGGGATTCTAAAAAATGACGCGGGGTGCATGCTGTAACCAGTAAATGAGACTGTGTGCATAAGCTTGTTGTAGTTGGTTGCTTTTAAAACTAAATTTGCAGAAGCAGAAATTCTTTGTACCCTCTTACTTTGTGAGTTTCCGAGTTGGTAGAGGATATCCAATAGTATCAGGAGACGAGGATAGAAGTCCGTTCCTTGTTTTCGAAAAAGACATTATCCTCATAGGTATAATCATGTTGTAAGTTTCTGATTCCGAGTCATCCTTTTTCTGTTAACTTTTTCCGTTAACTTTTTTGCTAGGTCTGTATTGGCCTTTTCACGCTCCTTTGGAAAAGGTCAAAATTTTTGAGTGATTCAAGGTCAGGATAAAGGGTGGTTTTACTCTGCTCAGTAATCTTATAGCCAAAATGGACTGGCAAAGCATTAAAAATACCCAAATAATGGTGTAAAATTTTGCCCAGGTCGATTGGTGTGATCAGACTCTCGCATCTAACTTTTGTGAAGTTATTGCCAGGATTGGGTAATCCAAGATACGATATCTAGTGCTGTCGGCATACTCTTCGAATTCTGACCAGCATTTACCTGCAGTTTTTGAAAACGATATCAATGAGACTGAAATCAATGAGACCTATTAATGAGAAACTCCGAATTCCCCCCCCCCCATTTGGATTTTAAAGTCCAATAAAGCACAGAATACGCGATTTTCTCTATAAAAGTCCCCGGGGATAAAGTCAGCGTTTCTTGATAGCTATGCATCTTTTAACTCAATTTTTGGTGACCACAAGATAAAAAAAAATAGCCCTTTGCATGATTTTTTATATGTTATTGTTTTATTTTTCTATTGAAAAATTTTGCATGTAATTCGGATACCAGCATAAATAACAACAGGTCTGCAATTTGTCTTTGAATCTGCGGTTAAAGCAGATTCAAAGCCAATTTCATTTTAAATAGCATTATCCACTATTCCTTATTTTATAGTTTTTAATCGTGGGTTTACTTTCTTTAAAATTTTCTAAAGTAAGTTTGATTCATTTAACAAAAAAGGGCTGCGCTAAATGTTAGAAGTTTGAGAGAGAACAACATAATGTAAATTGTGCATAAGTCCAAGTTCGAGAACTTAAGACCAGTTGATGTAAAAAAAGTAGCACACTAGGCTTTGCAAGTAAAAGATGCTGGTCGAATCCAGTACTTGTCCATTTTCACAGTAGTTGCGCCTGCTTAGACCCCCAACGTGTTGAGCGTCTAAGCAGGAGCAACTACTGTGAAAATGGCCAAGTACTGGATTCGAACCAGCATCTATTAATTGCAAGCCTAGTGTGCTACCCATTTACGCCATCTGGTTTTAAGCTCTCGAAATTGGGCATATCCAATAATCTATTCTCACGTTATTTTTTGTCCCTCAAGGCTTCAGTTTTCTAGCCAAGTAAACGTTGAACATTGAGAGCTTCTTGTCAAGCTTTTCTTGTGCACATTGTTCAATAGATCACTCTCTCAACATTCTAACACTAAGGAAACAAAATTAAAAGCAAAATAAAAGTAGATGTTTTTATTCTTTCTGTAGAGCTTGCCGTCTTAGCTCTTCTCTGTTTTTCATATGCATACGTTCGTTTACTAGATGGCAGTTTAATGCTTTAATCGAAAGAAATCCTCAGAAAAACTTTTTATTTGTCACTGCTTTCCAAATTGAAAATAAAACAAAAAACAGTTACCAAAAATGAAATTTATTCAATCAGTATTGCCAGTAGCTAGTTATTGGAGCTATTTGCCCAGAAGTGGGATAAAATCAAGCTTAATTACTCTAAAATGAGGTTTGACTACAACTGAACAATAAAAATTTTAAATTAGCACAAATAGTTTTAATATTTGTTTTTTTTCCGACCCAAAGTTTGAACGACCAAAACTTCGTTGGTGTACATTCATGACAATAGTGAAATTAATGCAGTAGGCGTTTGCCACCAAAAATAGATGTACTTGAGAAACAACTGCGGCAGCAGAGACGCTTCCAATGTTACAAGCATGACAGTTGATAATCTCTGATACTTTTCGCGAACGTAAACCATTTTCTTCCAATTATAGTCAAGAAAATTCATTTGTCATCAAAGTATAAAAATTTATTAAAAAAGACATTGGAATCTAAATGCTAAGGAACTGGTGTTAAGGGGTGCATCAACCTGCATACAAACCACTCTGGATAGCTTTTGTCTATTAGGAGACGTGTTCTCACTCCTTTAAGACATTTACAAATCCTTGCTGAAATCACAGAGAAATAGATTTTATACAAGTCCCAAATTTAAAAAAAAATGACAACTGTCCACAAAAATTCAACAAGTCTAAAAACATGTCTACTTTTACTATGATAAAACAAATTGGCGAGAATTGGTAAAAAATTTGAACTGATTTTGTTCTTACACAACACTGCAATACAGTATGTATACAAACTAATCGCGCCACAAAACCAGCTCATTACCGTAAAAGATAAATTGTATTTCTCGATTAAAAAATCGTTGATAAATTGCCACAGTAAATTTATCTTTGACATTTTGGTTATCGAATTATTTAAATATAATTTTCGGCGGTTCTTCAGAGATAAATTGGAGAGCCTGCAGTCATCTATATATTAATTCAACGTCGACAGCGAGCCACTTAACACCATGTTTAAGCC
>NC_134472.1:58403942-58541785 GCF_964194025.1 Convolutriloba macropyga
CTCTCTGACTGTCGGTGTTGGTTATGTCCAATTAAGTAATTGTTGGAAAAATATATAAAAGTAAACGTTTCTTATATTTAAATTCTCTTAAATTACATCCTGAAGAATATGCGCATGGTAACGATCACAGGAACATCAACAGATATGCATATATGGTAAGTATATGCTAAATAAATTTAAAAGTTCAAGAATAATTTTTTCCAATGAAGCAACAGAATCTTTTTGTTTCAGACGAGCCTCTCTTTTTATGAAATTGACTCAGCGAAGCCAATCACATCTATGCAATAGTTTGGGTTCAATGCAATAATCAAACTTGAGAAATCTTTGAGTCTGTGAAAAAAAAAACTTTTCTAAAAACTACGGTGATTCCAAGACAATTAAAATATATTGCTTCCAGTCTTTTTCTCCAAACTCAAATCCTATTATATTATTTTACATTATTTTACATTATTTTCAGCAAAATACGGGCGCGCAGCATTACAACTAACCACTTTCCGGATTATGAAGCAACTGATATTTGAGGAATCTTGTCAAAATCGTTCTGATCGTTAATACCAAAAGACTTCAAATAATTCAAATAATGAGTAAATCATTCTCACACCCAATTTTTGTAAAACTGATAATTAGCAAGTTACTGATCATTAGCACAACCCTATTCACTATTTCCTGTGATATAACTTGGAGATTTAATGTTGGACCATCAAAAACTTAGGAGGCGAGCAGCAGCGAATGTAGTGAAATCTTAAGTATCACTATTTCTCTACTATAGACTTCTATACAACCCAGGTCGAGATGTCAGCGCATTCTTTTGTAAGAAAAGAACTGAATGCACTGAAATTATCTAAGAACTGCGCTGAAATGCGTTGATTGTGCTCAAATTTGCACAACATTTAATGAAAATAAAAGAAACTTCAAAATTGTTGAAATGCAAGTTCAATTAAACAAAGATAAAAAAGGCGGTGAAAACTTTGTCCAAGCGCTATTTTTAAAACAAAAATAAATTCAAAAGCCATATCTGATGTATTCCGTCCCCCCCCCCCCCCCCCCCCCGCAACGTAGCAAGTCTCCCGGATCTGAGTGTCATTAAAATTCAGTACTGAATCATATTATTTGCATAATGATTTTTATTATGCGCAGAGCTTTGATCGTGGCACTTATGAGACATTTCATGGTAAAATTCAGCGTAAAATTCTGGGATTCTGCTGAACATTATGAGACTCAGTAAATGTGTTTTCTATGATCATAATGAATTTTGAGTCTGTTTTTGAACTGAACATCATGAAAAATTACCATCGACCGTAATTTGGAAAAAAACTCCATAGGCAATTGCAAAAATTATTTAATCATCATATGGTTATTCATAAAAGATTTTTAACATATGCTTATTCTAAACTGTATTTCTGAAGCGTTTCTAAATAAGTTTAAACGTTTTCATGCACCTGTACAGTACCGCTCGTGTACAAATCGGCATTCGTAATTCTGTACAATTCGGTATTGGTAATTTTGTTGTCGTTTTTCTGCGCCCATCAGCAGCATCAGTAGTAATAGGGTGAGCAAGTCTCCCCGGGGGGGTGTAGAGCCCATGTATTAAGATAGGGTATAGGAGTAATTTTTGAGAGAGGGTCTACACTAATGTATTAAGATAGGGTATAGGTTACATGTATTAAAATAGGTTATAGCGGCCGCCACGTATTAAGATTAGGAATATGCTCCGCCACGTATTAAGGTTAGGAATAGCCGCCGCAACGTATTAAGATTAGGAATAGCCGCCGCAACGTATTAAGATTAGGAATAGCCGCCGCAACGTATTAAGATTAGGAATAGCCGCCGAAACGTATTAAGATTAGGAATAGCCGCCGCAGCGTAATAAGATTAGGAATAGCCGCCGCAATGTATTAAGATTAGGTATAGCCGCCGCAATGTATTAAGATTAGGTATAGCCGCCGCAATGTATTAAGATTAGGTATAGCCGCCGCAATGTATTAAGATTAGGTATAGCCGACCCTAAATAGCAAGATGGCGCAGCGGAAGCGTGCTGGGCTCATAACCCAGAGGTCGGTAGATCGAAACTACCTCTTGCTGATCTGGCATTGTCACAGTACTAGTGGACTTTTACGCGCTCATAACATGGAAAAAAGTTAAATAAAAGAAAAAAAATTGAATTAATAAGTACAAAATAACAGACACAGTACAAATTAAGCACATGCAAATACAAATTTAATCAAACGTTTACATGATGATAGTACAAAAGAAAAGAGTATTAAAGTACATTTAGCCGAGTAGTTAATAAAGTCGACAACAAAAATTTAAGTAACTAACGAAGAATTAAGGAATTTAGAAAAAAATTACTGCCGACTTTATTACACTTCGACTTATTTTACATTAAATTTATCTAATTACATATAATTACTTATAAAGTTTAAAACATGAACGTCATGAACCTTGTTCAGTTTTGTTTGAAAAAATTTAAATAGTTGAAATGCTGCAAATATTGTGTAAAATCCACACAAATTATCAGTTTTCTGAACTGGTTGTTGTATCATTTTCTGATACTTTTTATTCAAAAATTTGTATTTTGTGATTGGACGAGCCAAAGAATCAGCATAGTAATAAGTTCGATTGAGTCGAGCAATCATTATCCAATGCTCTCCAGCTTCACTGCTCGGAGAAGTGTTGATGATAGCAAAACTGAATGTGGGTAGCCTTGGAACACAATCTGCTGGAAACGATCCAATATAGCGGTATTTGAGTTCTGGGATTCGTTCAATAATCTGTCTCAGGGAAGTGCTATCCATGACAAACAATTTTTCTCTGCTTTATTTCGCAAGTACCATTAACACACGGATTTCTAACTGTACAGTCAAGCTGAAAAGACTCATTCTCTTCATAAAAGCAACAATCATTGGACTTTTTACCTTGCTCTAATAAAAGGTTGCTTGACTTTTTAATTTTGTCAACAGAATTGTTATGGGATTTGGAGTAGATTAAAATATTTATAAAAAGAAGTACCAGAAAATTTAGGAGAGGAACGTAAACAAAAAAGTTTGAATTAGTTCGCCCCCAGTTAACGTCCATTTTAAGAAATTATTTGGTGAAGAGAATGGCAACTGGGTGACGATAATATATAACCCAAAAATGTTCCAATGCAGAAAGCAATGATGTAAAACCCATAAAAAACTGAAAAAAATATGAAAAATATTTTGTTAACGCAAAAATCTTCAGACATTTTTAGCAACCGTTCCGAACTGATCAATTTTAACAGTGGACATCCTTTCTCCTAGAACAATTAATTCTGTCACGCTTCTTAGCGGGCGGTCGAAAAACATTTCTAATCGGATACTTTCACCGCTGAGCTCAGGATAATGAATACTTTCTCCAGCATTTTGAAGTGAAGTGAGATCAAATACAAGCACGTAATGGTTCTGAAATAGATTATGTGGTAACGCGGGAATCTCTTCGTTAAAATTCATTGCTTTCATTGTTGTTACATATGCCCTACAGTCATTGGTTGTATCAACTGATACTATAGCTCTACCTCCTCGAACAATTCTTAGTTCTCGTAAACCAAATTTCTGATAATTGAAAGGATTTTCTTGAAAATGTCCTGTGAATGCTGAATTTGTGTTCATCGCAATTGCTACTCTTCTGATTGGAGCATTGTTAAAAACATTTTCCCGAATAAACTGGTTCTGTCCTGAAGGAATAATAAATGTGCGTGCAATTGTTTCCATAAAGTTGTAACAAGCAGGTTGATGAGTTAATTGATATTTGATAGTCTGGTGATACACTTCGTTAACAACAACACGTCTTGTAAACAGGGAACAGTCAAGAACTTTAAGGGAGACGTTTCAGTCTAACTTTTGTATTTGGAAGCAGTAACTTTTCACATTGGAACAAATCAATTGCTAATTTACCGTAATAAGTAGTTCCGTTTTTCAGCAAAAGTTCTTCCTCTCGATCTATAGAAGGGCTTTTCTCAAAATCGCTGGGTTCTTTTTCAAATTCATATCCATGACAAGCCAAAATACCTTCATTATTTCTTGTGGAAGCGTTAAATTCATTGGAAATTAAAGCTTTGTGTCCATAGAGACCATTTGAGTTGTAAACCTGTTGATTGTTCAGATACACCTCACAGTTGGAGAAGAGCGAGTGCAATAAATTGTTGACGTGAGTTAGACAATGTAAATCATCATCTGTGAAAGACATTCCCATATCTGCTTTTCCATGCTCGTCTTTTTTCATAAAGTCATCAAACAATCTTCCCTTTTGTAATCCAACTTTGATTTGAAGGTGGATATCTCTCATATCAAGATATATGCTTCTATCTGTTTCAAACTCGAACTCAATGCTGCTTTCATCCAATGAAGTACTGGGATAAACTTCTTGAACGTGAGAAGATTCAATTGGTTCCAAAACAGGAATTTTGTCAAAAATCTCCAAGCAAGAGTTCGTAAAGTGACCATAACGAAAGTTGCTATCGTTTGTTGATCTAGTATTCATTTTAGCTCAGAAAAAATATCTCTTCTAGTTCGACGACGTCGACTGGTTTTTGGGGTAATTCTTCGAATTATGCGCCGTTTCCTAATTTTTCCACGACCTAGCTGTTTACGTAATTTTTTCTTTCCAACATCTGCAGCCACAGATTTGAATTTTTTCTTTCCAGTTAGAACATTTCCAATTTCTGGTGCAGCTATATCAAGCACATCAGCACCAACTCTTTTTGCTGCTGGGACAACATATCTCCTCAAGAATGGAATAGCTGTCCTCCCAATTGTTTGTGCTAACGCTCCGAATCCTCTTCCCCTCTGTCTTGAATAACCACGAAAATACGGTAAATCACTATCAGCAACCATTTTCTACAACTTTAAATCTAAAAATGATTGTCAGAACTTTTTTTAAACATTAGTACCGCTCTTGTCACGCCAACAGAGTTGAAAGGAACTTTTTCACCATAAGACTCCCGGAGCTCGAGTTTTATGCTGTGGAATGAGTTTTTTAGAATTTTTTTAAATTGTAAGTTTGGAAAATTTTGATAATTCATGTATTGTCCCGTTGAGATGATATCTCCATTCTTAACTTTTGATATAAACGGAATGCATCGTAAAAGAGCAGCTTTTGTATCACCCACAATATTGTATTCAACAATATCTTTATATATCATTAAGGTGTGTATTCGTACAATGTCATAAGGAAACTTGGGAAAATGTGGACCACCACCACTCATGAAAACACCCATACCATAAACAGCTTCTTCGCATCCAAAGACATGACAAAGATCGGCACTAAAAATGACAAGTAAAGAGTTCTGATTTGGAAGACTCAAAGAAATTCGCTGTGTTATTTTGTTAACGTGTAACTTGATGGGCGTTTTTTCATATTTTTCACGTTCCTGAATTTTTCTATTCATTTCATTGACAATATCAGAGATCGAGGGGTATAGACCTGGATCAAGTGTGTAATAATCCGATGGTTTTGTATCTGGTGTTGCTTCATCTAGATAGAAGAATTTACCCTCTGTTATGTTTTGGTACAAGGAAGGATACGACAGTTCTGTTATCGCTACCTCCCATTCTCCATCAAGATTAATTTGTTCAGGTAGAAAATTCGTGAAAGAACTTAGTGTATTGTTTGGGTAACAATCAGACGACGCATTGGAAACCAACTCAACAGTGAAAGAACTCATCTTTAAATGATACACTTTGAAAGCTCTTGTTCATAAAATTTACCTAGAATTTTATCACCTTGTTCTCCACAAAGGTTATAGGTTGGCGGTTTAAAAGTAGCAACTTTAACAATTTTGAATATTTTATTTGTGAACTGTGATTTATAACCTTTTCTGAATGGAATATCTTTTTTTGATATACGAACATTTTCACCAACCTTAAAACGTGGTCGTTTATATTGGTTAATTGGGTTTCTGTAAAAAATTGACAAAAAGTCTTTGTTTGTTACATTTTTTGGAGCTTTACTTGTTGAGCGATTAACTCTTGTGTTCATAGTTTTGACAAGGGAATCCATTTTTCTCATGTATTTATCGCCATTTTCTTCCATATAGCGATAAATAATGTTTTTCAGGGATTTAATGGCTCGTTCTGCTACAGCAGCTTTCGTTTCATTTCTAGTAGAGTAAATTTTAATTTTCTTGTCCATACAAAACTTTCGAAACTCACCACTAAACTCTGTTCCCTGGTCAACCCGTACTTTCGCGGGCATACTTTTTTTACGCAACATTTTTTTGAAAGCTACAACTGCATCGGTAGAGTACTTTGACTTCATTGGTTGCACACGAACAAAGCGAGAAAAGACGTCAACACATACTAATAAATACTTCACTCCATTATTAGTATCCGATAATTTATCCATAAAAGCTAGATCGAGACACCAGATCTCATTGATTCGCTTAGCAAATGCTGGTAATCTTTTGAAATGTCGTGTTGCATGACGATACTTTGTGTAGGAATCTTTACTGTGTAGAAAGTAGGCAACTTCCTTTTTGGATAACCCACTTGCCTTTTGTAGATTTTTAATTGATCCATATGCGGCTTTTCCATCTCTATACAGCCTTTGTAGCTTGGCTTTTTCAGATTTTGAAAGGAATCCAGCTCCCTCTGTCTTTGCTTTTGGCATCTTTGTTTATTACTTTTTGCGGATTTATTCCGGTAGCATCAAGTATTGTGTAATATATGTCGGGAAAATCAACGTTCTTTCTTTTTAATGCAAAAATAAAATCTGCAAAAGCTACTTCTGTATCTCTTCCATCTAATAAAATTGTGTCGTTGAGAGATAGCTTGACTCGCGGTGAATTCAAAATTTGATCTACAATTGATTCGTTCTTTAAAGATCTGGTTTTGTTGCTGATTTCCTTGTAATTAGGGTTCAAATGTGTTGGGACAGAAACTGGTTTCTGCTCAAAAGTGTCCAATTTTTTAACTTCTAATTTGAATTTTTGTTCGTAAAGGTGTTGAGGAATCAAAACAAACTGTTCCATTTCAAGACAATCGACTAATGATAGATGGTGTCAAAATTGATATGAGCTCTATTCCTTTTCGTGAACTTAAAATTGCTCTTCTTTTATTTATTCCGGTTCTTTTTAGCACGAGTTGATGAATTTCGTCTCTGTACTTTATTACGTCTTGTTTTTGTATTTCCTGTAGTTGTCCCCCGAGAAGGTTTACTATGCATTCGTTTAGAAACTGAATTAAATCTTTTGGACAATTTCTTAGGAACAATTTCTTGAAGTTCTGGGAATACGTTTGGAACGTTATCAGCGTAGAGAGATGTTGTGTGTTCATCGTTCAAAAAAGTAATCTCTTGTTTCGTTTTAGGGAGAAAAAAATAGTGGGAATAGAACCACTGTTTCTGCAAAATCTAAGAGAGTCGACTGTTTTCGGAGTTAGATCAATGAGTAAGTGACCATACGGGATTGAAGTAGCTTTTGTATACCAATCTTTCAATTGTGATCCTAACCCGAGCTGTTGACTAAGAGTGTTAATCTGGAGAACATCTCTAGGAGACTTGAATAAAACTATATGAGTATTTTGTAACTCAATATCTCTTCCCAACCTACTCTGATGAAAAAGATTATGCTTTATATATATTGTACTAAGACCTTTGTGTCTTCCAGCTGTCGCGATTTTAACAAATTCTTTCGAGCTTGAGATTTCTTCACAAGAATCATCAAAAATCAGCAAATACTTTGTTCCAATATTGAGTAGACTCTGAATGAACTCAAAGTCAACTCCTTGAATAAATTGAATGTTTTTAATGTTTTTGGACATTAGACCGTAAAGTGATTGATAATGTTGATAAAAATAGTAAATTTTATCAAAATCGGGTTGAAAAGTTCCAATAATTAGCCAATCATGGATAAGATGAGATTTTCCAGACCCGCTTGGTCCCACCAATGAAATAAAAATGCGTTCCTTAGTAGAGATTATTTTGTTCATAGTTTAGGAGAAGGTAAAATATAACCGACTGTACTAGATAAGATAGCAATCCAAACTGTTGTTTCTTCACAGGTTTCGGCAAGAGTTATTCTTACTATACAGCACGCTAATATTAACAAAATAACAAAAAATTGGGACAAAAAAACCACCAGAGATCTATTACAAGTCTGTCCAAAACATTTCCACGATTGTCGTTCCTGGTTATTATCATCAAAGACAAAATTACCTAAATTTAAACCGTTATCTGTATGCTCGGTCATTTATACCTTATTTTTAAGGGAAAATCAATTTTTTGAACTGGGAATGCAACTTCTCTGTGATTTCAAAAGTAGTAAAATAAAAATAATAAATTACAAAACGATCACAAATACAAATAGAAATTACAAATAGAAATTACAAATATTATACGTTATCAAAAAAATCCAGAGTCCAAGCTCCGTAAGCATAAGCTTTCTTCTCTGCACAGTGAAATGTCTTTTTGTGTCGATACGGATAATTGCTACAATCCCAGTCAGTATCCGAGTTATTGGGAAGTTTGGAAACTTTTGGACAACCAAGATCATCTAGATTCTCCACATCTTTACACAAGTAATTTGAGAGAAGATTACACTTCTCTAACCCTTTTGCAAAGTATTCTGTTGTAGGTGAACAATGTTGGTGAATGATTGATGACAACTCAGTGTACTCCAGTTTTCCATTGTTCCATTAATCCCATGTAAATTTTTAGTGTTCCATTTTGCTTGAAAAGTAGGTTTATAGTCTTTGGGTGGGAGGAAACTGTATCACAATACAATTCCATCCTTGAAAACACCCAACTCCTTGACAATTTTCCCTTCCAAGCACTCAATATCAAACACAACGAGAGACATTCTTTTTTCTAGGTTGAACTATTACAAAAATGATTAGCAGTCTAGCATTTTGAAAATTTGAGGATGATAAAATTTAATAAAGACACAAAAGATTAACCCAGTTAAATGTCCCAAGAAACATGAGCTTGGAAAATTTGGTAACATGTAACAGTATCCTGGTCCCTTGTTTGTAGTTGCTTTAACCGCTCCAGCAGAATCGTGTAGCATAGCATGTAATCGAAAAACTTTCAATCTAGCAAAGAAAAAATCTAAAAAGGAATTTCCATAACCAATAAGTCCTCCATGAGGAAATTTTTGGTTAATTTCCTCCAAATTTATATTCTCGTCCCAAATTTTACAGGCCGCTAAAAAACAGTTTTTGCGTTTTTCATTTTCGGGAAACATTGAAAGGATGCTTCCGTAGCAATTGAATATGTTGACAAGAATGACAATATCCATCAACTTTGCGTTCCTTCATCCATGTCAATGCAAGTTTTCTTAAACTTTTCATTAAAAGATAAAAGTGTAGGGAGATGCTCTAGTAAGTTCTCGTACTCTTCTTTTTTTAATTCAATATTTGTCAGAAAACTCCACTGATATCCGTTCCAACGATGTTGTGAAATGGTAACTTGCTGTTTATCTGAACGATATATAAGACTTGTTCTGCGTAATCCGTTGTTAATAACCCACTTAAATTCTGAAATTTGGGACTCTATGTCCAAATTTTCTAATTTGGGAAAATTTTGAGCTTCAAGAACAGTATACGAATATCTTTTAAGTTCGTAATGAAGTCTAACGTGAAAAACCTTTGACTTGTCTCTGAGACTCAAAAAAATGTTTCTTGAGCAACCAATATCCCAACTCATTCTCAGATCAAAGATTTTTAAAATGAAAAATTTATTGTAGAGAAGACAAAGACATATTACAAAATCACACAACAATTATTATTGAAATGTACATTGTTCAATGTTAGAAAAGTCATTCAAATTTTGAATCAGTTCCTTGAACTCGTCCAAAGTGTAGCTGACATAAGTCACCTGCTTGAACTCATTGTTTTCCTTGCGACAAAAGAGCCGAATCTGCACATAAATGGAGGCTGGATTCTCCTGAACGTATTGAATGAAAGTCACATATATTCGTCGATTTCGTCCTATGCTGACCTCTCTGACTTTGTGACATCGTTGCAGCACATCCTCCATACATGGGTTCTTATCAAATTGAGTCGGGTGCTCACTCAGTTCCAACTCCCCATCCAGGATATTGTTCTCGAGGAAACAGAATTTCTTGAATTCGTAATCTCCTATTCGAAGTTGTTGGTACTTCTCAAATGTTCCAAAATTATCTTTTTTGAAGACTTGGAAAGTTGGTTCGGAATAATTTTGTCCGTTTTTAAAAATCTGGGACACAGTAAATCTCCCAAATCTTTTTGGGTTAGAACCAAAGTCTATATAAAATGGAACCGAATCAGTTCCAGTTTTAGGTTGAGAATCGGTAAACATAGACGGAGCACTCGAATAAAACGGAGAGACTTGAGAGAGAGACATTTTATCAACTTAATGTGACAAAGAGAAATAATTGAATGATTTGACTTGTAATTTTACTTCCTCTATTGTTTCCGATCACCTTTATTTGGTAATGATGTAATTATCCTTCTTTCATTTCCAAATATGGAAAGTTCAATTGCGTCATTTTGCAAAAATTCCTTATAAGGAAACTTAGTCAGAAATTTTAAGTTGAGCAAACATTTGAACTAGAGCAGCATATTTATCTTGATGTTTAGCACGTCTGTGTTGCATTAGCGAGTAATAGTGTTTGAAATATTTAGAACAAGTAAAAGAACGGATTTTTCTGAGTTGCTGTCTCTTGAACTGTGTCATTTTTCAAATGAAATTTTCGCTGTGTTTGAACTGAATTGCGTTATTTCCTTATACGGTAGTTTAAAAGAATCACTCCAAAATCACTTTGGTTACAGAATGGCAGCAGTTATGTGTCAAGTTTTACCTGACTTTTATAAAAAATTTTGTGAGAAAGCATTGTTCATTTGCGTATCAGTTAAGGATTATAAACCTTACTTGCTTACTAGTGAATACTCTGTTGCGTCTCACAATTACACTTTTTGTCCTCTGAAAAATTGTTTTTATCACATAATTCTCATTTCATCTTCCATTAATGAATTACTCCAAAAATTGGATTTATCTTTTCAATATCAGACAGTGGACTGCTTATACACCTGATATAAACATCAGTTTTTCGGTCACACAAACGAAGAAGCAGGACTTGTTTTCACCCAATTGAAGAGAGCGGTACAACATAATTCGGAAAACAAATTTGTTGAAAAACTACCCAGCGTGTCTAAGAAGAGATTGAGTAGAAAAAAGTTCAAGAGACATCTACTGAGAGCTGAGCAAAGAAATGCAAGCACACAAACATTGAGATCATCCTTCTTCGACCGAATTCAGTCTCTTAAGAACTCAAAGTATGAGAATGAATTAATAAAAATTGTTGATTGTTTACTAGATGGTCATGGAATAATTGATAACCCCATGTTGTACTTTGAAGTTAGAAAGTAATAAAGTGTTTGTACTAAAATGTTTTATTATTAGTGTATATTCTAAAAGTCGAAATTTGAAGTCGATTTGTTTGTTAAATGTCGAATTTTCACACAACATTTTTTGTTAAAAGTCAAAAATAGAACCTCAGATTTTTCATTAAAAATCAAAAATGTTACCAAACTGTGCGTGCAAAATGTGCAATTTTTTCTCATTTTTCTTAGTTTTACGGTATGATTTTAAGCAAAAAACATAAATTTTAATAATTTTTAAAATGACAAGTTTTGAATCTGTTCTTGCAGCTTAAAAATCGGATTTGTAACAGTAATTTTTTCTTAAAAATCGAATTTTTTCTCGACATTTTTTGTTATATATCTAAAATAAATTCGACAATTTTCTTAAATATCAAAATTAAATTCGGTATTTTTCTTAATTGTCGAAAAACAAATTTTCAATAATAACCAAGTACCTAAGTTATCAAGTAACCTTTCGTGTTAATCTTTTATTCTGGAAAACTATAAAAAAATTATAAAATTGAAAATGTAAATTTAATACGAAACACCCAAAAGCTATTCAGAAACCTTATTATTTTTACGAACAAATACAAAATAGTTTACAAAATTGAACATAGAAATCATTCAAAAAGAGTTTCAATAACATATTCTGGTAAGTTCTGAATTTCATTACCGAAACCTCTTTGTCGCTAAATTCTACCAGGTAGTTGAGTTGGTTGAACAGTGACTGGAGTATTAGGTACATCACTCAAAAAGATAGGGTTGTGAGCTGTTCCTTCCTCAATCGATGGGGTTGTCATCGAGGGTGTAGTTGACATGTCAGTAGATCCATAGTACTGCGCTGGATCAAAGTTCTCCAGATCGTTAAATGACGTGGTGGTACTAGTATCAATACTCAACTCGCTATGTTCTCTTCTATGAGCTCTTGAAGCTATTTGGAGAAGATTATTTTCCACCTCCGGGCCTGATACCTCACCTACATCCGGTGTAGTGAACCAACTGTTTGGAATTTGCCCTTCCTCCCAAGGAAATGTGTACTGAATATTTCCAGCTACGTAGTTGGCAGGAAAATCAGATCCATTAACGTGAGGATAGTGGTGTCCACTGACAACAGCAACTTCGTGTCCCATCGCGTGAGTTCCGAGTTGATTTTCTGTGATTGGGACCTGTCCCTGATGATATGTATCAAACTGTTGTCGCTGGTGCTCAATAATGTGCCACACAGTAATGGGTAAAGTGATCAGAGACTCATACAGTCCGTTTGATAAATCTCGAACTCCTATCCGAGCAATATCCTCAGTAAAACAAAATGAGTACAGAAGGTTATTATATTGAACGGTGAACTCCATTTTGGAATAAATGATAGAAGAGGTTTTTGTTAGAAATTGATGAGAATGGATGAAAAGATTCTTGTCGATAAAGTGATAAAAGCAATCAGTGGAGAGAAAGTTATAAAGCAGCAAATTTCCTTTTTAGGAAGGGAACAGGATATATAAATTAGATTTAAACAAAAGTTAGAACTAAAGTAAGTATTTTTAAACAAAAAGAAAGTGAATGTTGGAGCTCGATAGCAGGATAAAATGTTGAGGAGTAGTTAATAATGTGAGAAAGTTTTCAGAGAAGTTGGATCAAATGATAATGTCAAAATCAACAACCTCTATATATAGTGTGCTCTGTCCAGTCAGACAACAGTAACCAAAGATGGAAGATTTTATGAGAAAAAGTGACGTTTAGCTTGAAATTTCTGGACGAACTGAAATTCAAATCCAAATTTGGGTAAAATTTTCTAACAAGGTAGGAAGTGAAGGATACATACAGGTTTCCGACTATGCTTTTACCTAAAATGGTCTATTTAAGTTGAAATGAAGTGACATAATTTACCAAAAAAGTCAAGCTTTGATAAATTTTTTCCAATTCGTCAAATTTCAGATCAATCTCGGAAAATGTTCCATTTTTGGAATCAAATTTCTGTATATATACGTTAGTTAAACGAATTCCGAACCTGATCAGTACTCCCACTGCATTGTAGTCGTTGTAATAATGGAAGTACAAAGCACTCTGTAGTGAAGAAGTTATTGTTATTGGTTCTGGGAGAGGAACAAAGTTTGTTTGTGAAATATTTCTGTACTGTTCCAATATATCGGGGACGGAGTTCAAAATGAACAACAATTCGTATTTGCTTACATGCAATTCTGAGGATAAATCGAAAGACTGTTTCGCAATAAACTCCTCATATTCAAATTTTTTAATAGAGAACGTTGCATACTCAAGTCCTTTACTAAATCGGATTATTCTGTTGGATTTTGTGAAAATGTCCAAAAAATTGTAAAAAAAGTATGAATCTACATCAATTTCGTCAATTTTGTATGAATCAGGTATACCTTCTTTTCTCTTGTAAATCTTCTCCAATATTTGTAAGTGGTTTTTGATCAACATGTTTCACAAATGAGTAAAATTTCACGTATTAATCTATTAAAATAAAAAAATGTTAAAAGAGAGAATGAGATAAGCAAAACGATATCATTAACTTTTACAACAAGTTTCTTAATACTAAAATTTGATTGGTTTGTAGTTTGTAATATAATCACGTTAACGTCAATTGTATATAAGTTATCTTCAATTAAAGTAGGAGTTTTCTTCTCTAATGTTTTAATATTATTGTAAAAACACATTTAGTGTTTTATCGATGAAATTACAAAATTAGTTTGTTTAAAATAATATTTGTATTCTCTAAGTGAGCAAACATCTGACAGATAGATTTTGTTAAGAAGTCTGTTTTGGGATGAATAGTATTGTTTTGTAAAAAAAGTAACACAAATCAGCAATATGACAAATAAATATAACTTAAGATTTCCGATTTTCCTCCAAGGAATAAGGTTACACCTTTTTGATGTTTTCAGGATTTAAATACAATGTATAAGGTAACACTGTGACTGCTTCGTAGGAAGTTCTTGAACTTTCGTATTGCGTAATGTTACTAAAAATAGAAATTTCGTCATTTCCTTATATGGAAATAATTAGTCATAAAAGTTATTCTAACTAAAAAACCAAAAATTGTATTCATTCTCACTTTGTTATCAGATACAGTTGCTCGGCAATTTACTTAAAATTTATTCAATTTATTTTGGATCACAACAATACAATGCCTTCTCTTGATAGAAATCTACCTGTCAAATGCTCAAAGTGCGAGAAAATGGTTGTCAAGCAGCAAATGGCTCGACACAAAAAATCGTGTGATAGTGGGACTTTAAAATGTGTCCACATTTCTACACAAAGAGGAAAGAGGACTTGAACTACCACCTTGCTAAGCATCACGCTCCTCAAGAAAAGAAGCTTAGTACAGTGTGCACTATATGCTTGGAGGAATTTCCAAGTTTTTATTCTCTTCAACAACATAAGAGACGGAAACACGGAACATCGACCAAAGTTGGAACCAAATCCAGCGAAAGCTTGAAAGAAGTACTAGAATTGGAAGAATTGGATAGGAACAACGAACAGTTACAGCAGGAACTTAGTGCCTGTCAACACTTCTTTGACAATACTGAGATGGAGAATGGGAGACATAGAGTATTCAATTTTAAATTGTCGAGACTTGATCCCAACGAAATTAATGAAAAACTGAAGGAAGTGTTTGAAAAGCTTAACTGTGCTGCAAAAATAAATTTATCCCTGGGATTTATTTTACGAAATCTTGACTCAGACGAATACCGATACTTTTATGCTCATGAGAACAACACCTTCTTTGAAAAGTCTCATTTACTTTGTTCTAAGGGAGACTTAGTCTCACTTCAGGATAGAGTAGAGAAATTGGATTTGATTGAGACTTGTGCTCAAGAAAGGGCAAACACAAAATGGCGGTATGCACTAACTACGAATGTAACAGTTTTCTGTGCTCTTCTCAACAATATCCCAATGGGATGTTTAGATGCTGTTATACCTGAACAGTTGTTGAGGAGAAACGATGTAAATTGTCTTGTTACGAATGGATACGGAGAAACCTACAAGGACTACCTTTGCTTGTTTAGAGCTGTGGCTGTTCACTTGTATGGATCAGCTGAGCTGGAAACAAACGCAGCTAAGTTGTTCAGTGACTTTCTCCACGAGTCTGGTCATGACGCAATTAACTTTAGAGGAGTGTCAATGGATCACCTTGCGTTTTTTGAAAATGCTATAAAACACAACATTTTCATTTATGACATTGACATTGAGGACGGGGATTTTGTAGGTGAACTTGCCAGAAGAAGTATTGAGATGTACGAGAACAACATTAATCTACTGCGCTACAACAACCACATTTGCTATGTTGATGATATCAACACGTTTTTCAAACGATTCCGCTGTCCTAATTGTGATACCTTTATTAAGCGTGCTGGTAATTTCCACCGTCACGTGAAATCTTGTAAAGATAGGATACAGCACATTTATCCGAAGAGTGTTTACACTTTGAGAGAAACTTTGTTCGATAAACTTGACGGTTTTGGAATTGGATATGAGGAAGAACAAAAACTGTTCAAAAACTTGGCTGTATTTGACTTCGAATCAATCTGCGTTCCATCTAGTGAACTAAAAGATACCAATACAACTACTTGGATAGGAAAACATGAACCAATATCTGTGTCAATTTCCTCTAATTTATTACAAGAACCTATTTTCCTTTGCAACAGAGACCCCAAGACACTGATTGTATCTTTTGTTGAAGCATTAGAAGAATTAGCTAGCAGAAGTAAAGCAGAAATGTTGCAAAAAATTTCCTCAATTGAAAATGCAATTAAAAACAGAGTAAGTTCTATTTTCGAGAAGCTAAATGGAAGGAAAGATGAGAGTACTCCAATGTTTGAATTTCAATATATCGAAGAAGAAGAAATTGATATGTCGACTCAATTCCTCCAAATTCAGAAAAATCAACTTCTCGAACTACAACAACATTTTGAACGTTATGTCAGTATTTTACCTGTATTTGGATTCAACAGCGGGAAATATGATCTGAATCATATCAAGTCTTATTTACTACCCTACCTCATTCACGAGCGCGATATTCAACCAACGGTTATTAAAAAAGCTAATCATTTTGTATCCTTTAAATTTGGCGATGTTCAGTTTCTCGATATTCTAAACTTTCTTGGTGGAGCAACATCACTAGATTCGTTCCTCAAAGCTTACAAGACAAATGAGACCAAAGGATTTTTCCCTTATGAATGGTTCGACTCACCAAACAAATTGGATGTAACTTTCCTACCCCCTTACGAATGTTTCTTTAGTAAGTTGAGAGATCACAATCCCTTGGAAAAAGAATTTACGGATTTCACAAAATTGTTGAATAGTGGACTTTCCCAACAGGAGGCTCTGAAAAAACTTAGGTTGAAGGTAGTGCCCCCCTCGGGATTCGACAACTACAATTACCTGGAAAGTGTGTGGGAGCACGAACAAATGACAACTTTTCAAGACTTTGTCAGGTGGTATAATAACAAAGATGTTGTCCCGACACTAGAAGCGATGCAGTAATTGATGGAATTCTATCATAACAAAGGGATTGATATGTTAAAACTGGGTTGCACACTACCTAATTTAGCAAATATTTGTCTACACAAATCAACTAATAGCAAATTCTATCCTTTCGTTGAAGCAGACAAAGATTTACATGATAAAATACGCGAAGATATGACCGGTGGTCCCTCTATTGTGTTTACTAGAAAAGCAACTGTGGATCAAACCTACATTCGAAACACAGAAAACATTTGCAAATCAATTGTGGGTATAGACGCCAGTCAACTTTACCCCTTCTCAATGTGTCAAGAAATGCCCACTGGACTTTACACTAGATGGGAGCTTGATTCAGACTCTCAGAAGTTTAAAGCTAGACAAAATAAATCGAGGAAATTTGAGAACATGGTTATGTCGTACCTACAACCTCAACGTCCTAACTGCACTATTGAAAGCCACTACACAACTGGAACTCAGAAAAAGATTGATTGTTTTAATGTAGACGGATTTTGTGCTCACTGTAAAACTATTTTTGAAGCAATGGGTTGTTACTTTCACTTTTGTGCATGTCAGGAAGCAAGAGCAAGCATGTCAGAGGAAGAGACTCAGAAAGGATTAAAGAAACGGGAATACGATGAACTAAGACGAGACTATTTGTGAAACATAGGATATAAAGTTGTTGAGATATGGGAATGTAACTGGTGGGAAACTGTCAAAGGTGATGAATCTGTAAAAATTCACGTGAGAAACAATTTCCCATTCAAGCTACCTCTGACTCAAGAATCTCTACTTACAAAGATAAGAGAAGATAAACTATTTGGTTACGTTCAGTGTGATCTCGAAGTTCCAGATGGGTTGAAATACAAGTTCTCGAACTTTCCACCAATCTTTAAAAACTTTAATGTTGGTCGAGCAGATATTGGTGATTATATGAGGGATTATGCAATTGATAACGATTTACTCAAGCAACCGCAACGCATGTTAATTTCAAGCTTCAAGTTGGAGAATGGAACAGTCATAACACCATTACTCAATTTTTACCTTATTCTTGGGCTAAAATGCACCAAAATTTATCGCTTCGTTCAGTACACACCCAAAAAATGCTTCAACAATTTTGTCCAATCGGTTGTTGATGCTAGAAGAGTTGGAGATGAAAATCCTGAATCAAGCGTTGTAGCAGAAACAATGAAATTGTTAGGGAATAGTTCCTATGGTTACCAAATCATGGACAGAAGCAGACATACAGAGACAAAATACTTGAACGATGAAAAGACACACAAAGCTATCAACGGGAAATTGTTTAAGAGACTTAACAGTGTGTCAAAAGAACTATACGAAGTTGAACTTGTAAAATCAAAAATTGAGCACCGTGAACCGATAATAGTCGGCTTTTTTATACTTCAGTACGCAAAATTACGTATGTTGGAGCTTTATTACATTTTTTTTGATAAATTTTGCGATGTCGACACGTTCGAAGAGTTAGAAATGGACACTGACTCCTTATACTTAGCTCTAGCGCACGATAATTTGTACGATTGCATTCGTCCATCTAAAAAAGCAGATTGGGAAACTCTAAGGGAACACGATTGTGATGATTCTTTCAAAGCTGATGCTGTACAAAATTTCTTCCCTAGAACTTGTTGTGATAAACATAAAAAGCACGATAAGCGTGAACCAGGTCTGTTCAAGGAAGAATTTAGATGTACTGAAATGATTTGTCTCTGTAGCAAAACATATTGTTGCTACGATGCCAAATCGGATAAGTACAAATTCAGCAGCAAAGGACTGAACAAACGAACATTGGAAGAGGCCGGAGATGGACCATTGGAAAAATATCGGCGAGTGATGGAAGAAATCATCAATTTAACATCTACAAATAGAGGATTTCGGAAAATCAACCACTGCGTCGCTACCTATGAACAAACAAAGAAAGGACTCTCATATTTTTATCCTAAACGAAAAGTGTTATCTGATGGAATTCATACTGTACCCCTGAACTTGTAATTTATTGAATCAATTTTCGTATTGTGAGCGCTCTCTGTTGTGTTTAAAATTACTTATAATGTACTTGATTAATACTGTGTCTGTCTTTTTGTACCTTCACAATTCATTCTTTTAAAAATTTTCAGTTTTCTCAATTTTAGTGGATATAACTGACCTTAATATTTTGTGGCGGCTATACCTAATCTTAATACCTTGCGGTGGCTATACCTAATCTTAATACATTGCAGCGGCTATACCTAATCTTAATACATTGCGGCGACTATACCTAATCTTAATACATTGCGGCGGCTATACCTAATCTTAATACATTGCAGCGGCTATACCTAATCTTAATACATTGCGGCGACTATACCTAATCTTAATACATTGCGGCGGCTATACCTAATCTTAATACATTGCGGCGGCTATACCTAATCTTAATACATTGCGGCGGTTATACCTAATCTTAATACATTGCGCTCGTTATACCAATAAACATGTTGAAATTTACTGCGAGGGGAATTATCCGTTAATTCCCGCTACCTGTACAATTTCCCGCCTGTACAATTCCCGTGCGCGCTGCCTGTACAATTCCCCGCCTGTACAATTCCCGTGCGCGCTGCCTGTACAATTCCCCGCCTGTACAATTCCCTGCGCGGAAAGGCCAATGACCGGCTCCCAAAAATGCGGCTGATCTACTCACACTATACTACTAATACCCTGGTCCCTATACTTAATCTTAATACGTTGCGGCGGCTATTCCTAATCTTAATACGTTGCGGCGGCTATTCCTAATCTTAATACGTTGCGGCGGCTATTCCTAATCTTAATACGTTGCGGCGGCTATTCCTAATCTTAATACGTTGCGGCGGCTATTCCTAATCTTAATACGTTGCGGCGGCTATTCCTAATCTTAATACGTTGCGGCGGTTTTTCCTAATCTTAATACGTTGCGGCGGCTATTCCTAATCTTAATACGTTGCGGCGGCTATTCCTAATCTTAATACGTTGCGGCGGCTATTCCTAATCTTAATACGTTGCGGCGGCTATTTCTAATCTTAATACGTGGCGGAGCATATTCCTAATCTTAATACGTGGCGGCCGCTATAACCTATCTTAATACATGTAACCTATACCCTATCTTAATACATTAGTGTAGACCCTCTCTCAAAAATTACTCCTATACCCTATCTTAATACATGGGGTCTACACCCCCCCCCCCCCGGGGAGACTTGCTCACCCTATTACTACTAGCATCTGCACTTTAACAAAGCTCGAATCTACATATTAATTCCACCCTGAAACAGGTATTCAAAATGCGTTTGTAATATCCGCAATTTTCTGCAAACTCCTAACCATCATATGAGTTTCCAGTAGTAAAGTAGTTGTAAAACTGAAAACATTACTATCTAACAGAACCATCACAAAATCTGAAAAAACTGGTTTTTCAATCAAAAACCGTCGGAAACCCTACTTAATTTGCACAATTTTAGCAATCTGGTGATATTGACAAATAATATTTCTAGTTTTTGGTCAGTTTTTGAAGGGTTTTTGACTGGTTTTCACTGAAAAACTCAGAAATCCAGAAAAAATGCTGTATCGTGCTCCCATTTCGAAATTATTTTCAAAATTTTGAAATAATTTTCGGAATACATTTTGGAAACCTCGGGGTTGATTAAATCGAGATTATACTTTTTGTCAGTATATGATTCAGTTCTAAATTAACGTTTTACTATTGAAATATAATGAATCAGTACTGATTTACTATGGCACTCGGGTGCATACTGTGACTTTTCAGCCCACCAGGCGTACGTCCTAGTTTTTACCTAGCAAATTGTTATATAACAACGCATAAAATTTGACTAAGGTACAAAAAACTACTAAAGAAGAGAAACAAAATAGATCTGAGAAATAATTTAAAACGTTCATTTCATAGAGAGCGACCTTGTCAAATTAAAACTCTGTATTTTGTTTTATGATCAAATTCTGCAGACATAGTCTCTCGATAAGCAGATTGTTTCAGAAAGTTTCAATAGCCGAGCTGAAACATTTTATTTCAGCTTAGTGTTGTAAATTTTTGGACCAAGTAACGGAAAAATTATTTGTCTTCATCATATTGAAAAGATTTTAGTCTTTCAAAAAACAAATTTGATGCATCTGGAGATTTACTACTAAAAAATGTCATCAGAATTTGCAGCTGGATTAAAATGTCAAATTTTATAATTCATTTTATCAATAAACGTCAAAATCACAAATCGTATATTCTTCGTGTCATTTATTGTCCTGGGTAGTGCTCTGCTTCAAGTAACTGTCAATGTGATTGAGACAGATACCTAAAAACAGAGAAAATAAATGAAGAAGTGATGATATTTGGCGCCAAAAAACAGATGATGGAGTAAACAATAATGTCCTAAGTTTGCTCCAAATGAGCTTTTGACGCTGAAAAAATGCTTGTCGTTTAAATATAAAGAAACTTTTTCTTGATGCCATGGCAAGGGAGAGTTTGAGCTTCTGCAACAATCCTACTTTCTTATTTATCAAAATATGTAATTTTATTAAACACTTTCATCAATTAATTCAATTTCGGCCAGCTACCGATCTGTTATTTTGTCAAATTTTGAAATTGAGAAACAATTCACCATTTTCAACGCTTTTTTGCATGTAATTAGCCTAAAACTTTGTTGCCTGAATTGTCCTAGGAATATTCTGAAATAAATAATTAAGTAGGCGTTTTTCATTTCGGTCTCCATGACACTATCTTTGTTATTTGATACTGCATGTGGAAATAAGAGACCCATTGTGGAAACTAGTTTCGGATATATACGAACATGACAAAAAGTTTCAAAAAGTTTAAATTAATGCTCGTTCTTTAACTAGGACGCTTATAACACTAATCTTAAAACATGGTCCTAAAACGAAATGGTCCTAAAATGGTCATCTTAAAACGAAATTGAGCAAATATATTTGAGATGAACAAGATCCACGTAATATACAAAATTTGTTATGGTACTGACCTTTTCAAAAGTTGTCCCTCTTGCGACCAATTAAGCTCCCAATAGCCTCAATTGCCTCCAAACGAAATGGCCTTAATTGCTTGGATCACTTTTTCAGATTTTTTAAACCTATCAGCTGGTTTCACTTCTCGTCTTCAGGCGACTTGATAGACCAATCAAACCGTCGGCAGTAGTATTGGAAAAGATAATCACCAGCATTTTTCTCAGCACACTCCAGTATCGATATCGAGTTCGGGTCCACTCTATTGCCAGTGGATGCTCGAGCTAAGGACCGATCGATTTATTTCTTAAATCTTGCTTCTTTTTCAGCTGATTATTATAAACAAGCTATAAATTTTAATTATAATTAAAACTAATAGGTTGTTTATGTTAATCAACTATATTGATTTATATTAATTCAAGCATTATGATGCACGACTTAGTATTCATGCATATATGGGTTTACTATCCAATGACACTGCGCTGATAGAATACAAACCCAGGAATACTTGGTTTTTCGCACTCAAATGTAGCAGCATCGTTGTTAGAATTGCTTCAGGTAAAACATAATTTCTGAATTCAAATGACGCAGAAGTGCTTGCTGTGATGAAATCTATAATTCAAAAAGTCCGCATTGTTGAGTTATCAGAATAGCACTAACATTGTGCTTCACTGATAATTGTACCTGAAGTAAGCTCTTGGATTGTAATTGATTGAGATATGGAGGCATTAACAAAAATATTTTTGGTTTCGGCGAAGAAGACGTAATTTGGCAGGAATTAGATTACCCAAACAAAGTTGATGGCAGTGGAGCTGCATCCTGGGATCACATACGCTCGTTAACGGGAACTCATTTAAGCACTTCAGTCAGCTGGACAAACAAATCTGAACATGACTCGAGTCTACACAAATCTGAACATGACTGGAGTCTGCAAATTGATCTATTCCCTTCCACGTCCAAGCCAAGAGAAAATTATCGGTTCAAGGCGAGGCTATTTCACAGTTTAACTAAAGCTATATCGTGTTCGAATGGATGCTTTTCATGTGATTTTTTGCTCGATGACATTTGGAAAGCTTTCCAGGCATATTCACTACGTTACCTGCGTTTTAACACCCTAGAGATTTTGCAATGTTAATAGCAACTTTTAGTGAAAAGGTTGTTAAAAGTACATTACGTCGTCAAATATGATCAGTTTTATCTAACTCGTATTAATACAATTAGTACATCATTTTGTCGTCATTGTCGCCATTGCTTCGCAAAAATCAACAATTTTGATAAAACTGGAGGTTCGAGGCAATTTGAGATATCCTCTTAAAAGCAGGGCCTTGTAATGATTAGTTTCTGATAAAGACAATTTTCTTTGAGTAAAGATCTCGACTACCTAGGTTAACGCGTCAAATTTTGAAAAGACACCGCTAGACCAAAAAGAGCTATTGAGAGATCATTCTCGACTCAAATAGTCCCTGACAAGACTTTGGCTTGACCTAAGTGTTCATCTCGACTTTTGCTTGACCCGAACTAATAATGCTGGTCTTCACCTTGACACATGTTTTCTTGCTCAGCTTTATCTGGACCCAAATTTGATGCTCGACATTATCTCGACCCATAATGCATTATCTCGACCAATTCATATTGCAGAAAATTTCATTAAAGGAATTCATATTCAATGTGAATTCCTTCAAAGAAATGTTCTGCAATATGAAATTATGAGTCGAGATAACGTCGAGCATCAAATTTGGGTTTTCTTGAGGGATTTCAAAAAAAATGAGGATTTTTCAGAAAAAAGTCATATTTCTTTTTTTCTCTTTTCAATTCACTTAACAATAAATTTAGTTTGTAATTAAGTGAAGCAACATTAACAACCAAAAATATGTTTTTTTCCGTGACAAGAGATGTTTTAGAATTAAAAAACGGCCATCTGAAAATTTCAGGTATTTTTGAGTAAATAATCGAAAAATCAAAAGTATAATTAGGACAATTATTTCATAATTCTCATTTCAAACCTTTGATAAGTAGTAATAAAGTAGTAATAATTACTAGTAGTAGTAATAATGCTTTAATAATCACTTTTATGCTCAAAGACGCGCATTAAATTAGGCTTAATTTCGAATTAAAGTGCGAAATCGAGTTACGTTGCGTGCGAAAAAGCGATACATAAATGGAGCAGATTCGTGATACAAAAAGTGCGAAAAATAGGATACGTAGTCTGTAATTTTAATTCGCGGCTAAAATTTGGGCACTTTTGCAAACACGGATTGCGTAATTCCCTTCAATTTTTCCTGTTTTTGCTAAAGTAGCTTTTTATTGCATTTAGTAGCATATTATTGCATTTTCAATGTATTAACATAGGAGAAACGAACACGAGATACACAGATCGGGCATATTTGTCTGTGACGATTTGGGTATACCTCTGCGGCGTAATGACTCAAAACTTAAGTCCAGTTTGAAAGTTGGTTGGTGCATATGAAGTAACCAATGAGTATATCATTTCAATTTTTTTAATGTTCATGAAATTATTTTGAAAACAAAAATTTGCTTTTAAAAATATCGAGGACCAAGTATTTTTGGAACTGAAACAACTAAACTACTGAGTGCATTTCCGATGAAGAGAAGGTGATCAGACATCTGCTAACCAATTCCGTTCATTCATCATTTTGCAATACAGATTACCAGCGACAACTAATTTGTGTTAAATAGTTAATTCGGAAAAATGGCAAAAATTCCACTGCTTTCTAAGTCAGTCTACCAACTGCAATGCTACTTTGGTGTCGCTCGTGGAGGCTTGTGTTTTCCTAGAATAAATAAAAAACATTTCCTCGTGCCTTAGAAATACCATTCTCGACTAAATACTGTTCATGAAAGGGCACATAAAAAAATCGTTCTTCACTTTAGTTTGAAATGAAAAGAACGCAGTTTCACCCATGAAATGACTTTCCCTTCAACTTTGACAAGTTTCTGGACTGTGTACTTTTAGCCAACGTTGGACACCCTGATGAGGGTTTAAAAACTTTTCTTTAGTTAGAGTCTCACAATGATTCATACCGTCTTCCATGTTTGAGGTTATGTTTTACATCTTACGTTTTGTCTCTGAAAAATGGAATTGCCTATCAATAACCATGTCTCTAATGGAACTCATTGAGCTTGTTTTTCACAGTTCTGCCCTCTAAGATAGCAGAAACTTTTTGTAATCTTGCCTCAAAAAATCATTTCTGTTCCAATATTTGTTCCCAGCTCTAGAATTCTATTTTACCATAGCTTTTTGCTTAGTCAATTTATCAGATCAATATCGTATTTGATCATTTAGAAAATTTTCAAAAAAAGCCTCTGATCATTTAGAAAATTTTCAAATAAAGCCTCCAAACTTAATCGAGTCTTGAAAACTTTTCGAAAAGTTTTTGGTTCTCGAAGGAAAATTGAGGTTCTTTTTTTGAAAAAATTAATGACATTTTCGCGTTTTGTATGCCAATATTGTTCGTGTTTAAATACCATTTAGAAAACAAAAACAAAACTACTGAATTTCTAAAAAAAAAAGTTTTTTAAGATAAAAACAGGATCAGGTGAAACAAAATTAACATCACAATTTTATAGTAGAAAGGACAAAAAAATGTTTTGAAGTTTCTTATTGAAAACTTGATTATAGACAATTGAAGTACTTATAAACCAAACCTTTTTGGTTATTTATGCTTCGGATTGCGACATTGAGTGTAGATTTTCTACCTTTTTTAACCTTCAAAGAAAGATAGTCCATTACCATAATCATTCATTTTTGCTCTAGTTCCTTCTTTTTTAAAGAGTGAGGCAACTGTTCATCGAGTTAAAGCCAAAAACTTTTCAGAAACCGATCCTTTGGATTTTTAAAAATAACCGATTTTATTTTGTCTTATTTGTACGATTCAAAGAAAAAGCTGACTGAGAAAATCTCTGCTATTTCTGTTCCTTTTTTCCTCCATATCCCTATGAATATAATGGAGTTTTAAAAATCTGTTGCCATAGTTTGGAACCAAAAAAGGTCTTTGAATTTCTTGGTGCCATTTGCACTTATATTGTTTTTTAAATTACAAAACTTGTATAGCAACAGGTACACAAAATTCAATATGGTTCAGATCAGTGTTTCGAATATTCTTCGGTAAAATTGTTCCAAATAAGGGCTCACTGATCCAATTTTAAGCAGTTACGGCATAAGCAAGTCCAACAGAAGTAAAAACACATTGACACGTTATTAAGAATGTTTCTGGGATTTTAATAAAGTAAAAAGGTTTGGAAAAAAAGTGACGATATAAAGGAAAAACCAAAGTAAGATAGAAAGTTTTGAAGCAAAATTATACAGAACGAAGTTGCAAAATGTAATAATGTTTTAACTTTATAAATAACTTTGACCAGGGCAAAAAACACCTGTTCTCAAATTTCATCCTGAACATCGGATTCCTTAATCAAGTCTGTTATTCAATTTCACAAAATCGTTATATCGAAAAATGGTCCCAGGCAGACGAAAGTTAAATTTATTCTTATATTAATAAGGAGTTTATTGAGTACAAATCAATATCATTGATCCAAAATCGTTGATCCATCTTTCATCAGAATAACTATATGCTGGTTCTTATATTAACCCGTTTTATTGGTTCTTATTATTTGCACCCCAAGCGAAAAATTGACTTTTTTAATAGAAGAGCCGTACTCTGTAAGTGGGAGTGCATATTGAACTAGGGACACAAACGTAAAACGTAAGACTTATAGAACTAGTTTCCTAGCCTTTAATACATGTCGGTAGACCCATTGTCGACCACGACGCATATCCGTTGACCCATGGTCCAAACTATTGTATTGGCCATCTTATTGTCGACCCCGATTAACTTTGCTCAACTCATGGTCAATTCTGACAAATATTTGTGGACGTTTGTTAGAGCCCTGCCATTAAGGCCTACCCAAACTCTTTTCATACTCCATATCTGTGGGCCAAACTCTCTTCATACCCAGTATTGGTCGTCCAAGCAGGTAATTGCATAATTTGAACCGACGACTGGGGAGATAAAGACTTTCGCCGCGTCTGAAAGTTTTTCAATGAGGAAGATCATTTAGAAAAAGTCTCTGCTCTGCTTCAATATTATCACATGAGAGCAGAGATCTTCAATACAATTTATCTCATATTAGCATTCAGCCATTTTTTATCACATATTTCAATTTATAGGAGTTCAGGAGCATTCATAATTTTGCGGTGAATTGCGGTGAAATTATCTAGTTTCACCGTTATAGTAAGCGGTGAACTTACAAAAAGTCACCACTTTTCACCTCCCTTACAAGGGTTCGCACCACTCACCTCCTACATGTCATGCACTTCTTCTTCCACTGCGCCTTCTCTTACTACCTACTCGTATTTTTGTTTTGAATACAAATCAAATTCACTCTACTTTCTGTAAAACATGCGCGGTGAATTTTTGTAATTTCGCCGCTTACTCTAGTGCTGAAATTACATAAATTCACCGCTTAGAAAAAAAGTGTCAAAAGATGTAAGATTAAGGGGTAATTTTAGGGGGTAAGCTTAAACCTAATAATTCCTCCCTTACTCACCATTATTTTGACCGCATACACTGCCGATCTCAAACAACTTTAACATTTTTTTCTAAGCGGTGAACTTATGTAAGTTCACAACTAAGTTAAGCGGTGAATTTAAGTAATTTCATCGCAATCACCACTTATCTCACATAATTTGGACACTTTTATCAGAGCGCTGAAATTATGTAAATTCACCGCTAACAGGCGATAAAGTTTTTTTCACCGCATTCACCACCTGATTTATTTAATTTCACCGCATTCAGCGCCTATCATAATTTTGCGTTGAATGAATGGCGGTGACACATCGGGTGCGTTCAAAACATGAATGAAAATGAACGCATGAAAACGTCGACATAGGTAGCTTTAAACGCACGAAAGTCTAAACATAGGCCGCTATGAGCGCACAAAAGTCTGTTGAAAACGCAATAGTCTGGACAAAGACGCTTTTGAACGCACGAGTGACGCACGATTAAATTTTTTTGATTGCAGGAAACCCAATGAACGCACACATGTCTTGATATGCTCACTTTTGAACGAAAGAAGAACGCACAAAATGATCTGAACACCGGAACGTCTTAACATCTGGATATAAGAGTTTTTTTTTCTGAAACAGTCTCGGCATGTCGACTTTTGGTCTGACAGCTCAGCCTGGGTAGTCCAACTTCGATCAAATAATTTTTTTACAAAAAAGATAGAATTTGTGAAAAATGTTAAATCAATATATGAAAAGAAAGACATATTCCATCTTTCATTTCTATAGAGGAAAAAAAAGGTTCAAAATGTTTAAATTTTGTATAAAATCTCTACTTTTTAACGAATTTAGAAAGCTAAAAATCCAAAGGGCACTCAATTATTAAACATAATCACAGACAAAAACATCATCCCGAAACAATATTTTAATTGTCAATCACAATCCAGGTAATTAAAAAAAAGAGGTTCAAAATATTTAAACTTTGTATAGAATCTCTACTTTTTAAGGAATTTAGAAAGCTAAAAGTCTAAAGGGCATTCAATTATTAAGCATACTAACAGAAAAAAAAACATCATCCCGAAACAATAACATCATCCCGAACCGTTTTAATTGTCAATCACAATCCACGTACTTAAATCGTATAGCTTATTTTCTACGTTCTTCGTACTTTGCTTTGACCGCGCACTATTAGCTGCCTACCAGACGTTCTGTGTGCATAATTGTCATTAAAGTACCTTAAAGTGCGACTCCAAATTTTTTGATTCGTCTTTCTGTCTTGCAAATCCCGCAGTTGAAAAACAGTTAAAACACAAAACAATCTTAAGTGATAATTGTTTTGGTTGGGAAAATGCTTTTGCAAAACAGAACCTCTTGAAGCTCCAATTGGAAACACTGGGAAGCCATTGTTAAACAAATTTGGGCCGTCTTTTTTCAATTAACAGAACCAATAACTGTGTTTATTATCTTTAATTATCTCTCGTGTTTCAAATGACATTGAAAACTTTTTAGCTTTTTTGTCAAGCTTTGTGACAGCTGAGGATGAGTTTTTTACGCTTATTTAAGTTTTGTGTTTCAACCTCGTTCAATGCCACTGAGAGTTTTTATTAACACAAAAATGTAGGGGGTGTTTCAATGGTTTAAAGTTCTTTTTTGAACAAAGTGGATTGGTGCGCATTTTTCTTTCTGGTGCTGTAATGTCCGGGTTTGTTTTGTTCGGACACAAAAATTTCCATGGATTTTTAGTCTGCTATCATTTCGGGTACAAATTTGGCGTAAATATTTTAGTAAATACGACTGTTCTCAAACTAATTTAACCTGGTAAATATGATTTAAAAAATCAAGAAGCAGCCAAAAATGTTGAAAAGGCAAATAAACAATTGCAAAAGTTTCAAGTTTGAGAATAAACAATTTTTCATATTAAATACAGTTTCTTATATGTTTTCCGTTGATATTTTGGATGTTGCAAAACATTTCATTAAAGATAAATTTTGCGCTAACTTCTTTTTCACTGGTGGGAATTAATGAGATATCGGATAAGAATCAGACCTAAATTGTTTCAAAAATTTCAACTGTCCTTCGATTTTGAAGTCCAAAGCAAAATCACCTGACTAATTTACTATGCAAAGAAAACTATTTCGGTTTTAATTGTTCAAGCGCTCGAAATGTATTTTTACTATAAAATGCCATCGGCGGCAACAAATTATGCATCGAATGAAAAATGAAATAGCAATTATATAAATCTTTTTGGAAGATAAATTAATATAAGTTAACTTTATATAGTTACTCCCTCTCGTTGCGTTTCCTGTACCTGGAATGGTCTATATTAATGCTTACAATGATGAAACATTCGAAGCACTTTTTAAAACGAGCTCTTTTACTTTTTACGCTACTAGACCAGTTCCATTTTCTGTTATGTAAAGACAAATTACATTATATCCGCACAAAGCACGACATTGAACTGACAACTGATCTCGGTAATGCCTCTCTCGTGTCCTGGCGCAATAGCCAATCATCGTGCGAGGAGTTATGTAACCTTGAAGTAGGCCAATTCGCCAATAACTCGATTGCCAAATATGGAAAGATAACTGGCAAATGCGAGTGTTTTGTTGCCTCAAGTGTGAAAAACTACACGCATATCAAAACTAATGAAATTCTGGTGTTCTCCTACGACCGTGAGTGTTTTTTTTATGGTTGAATGTCCCCCGAGTTGAGGTTTTCTAAAAAAATTAATAATGTAAGGTTAGCGGTGAATAGCGGTGAAAACGTTTTCTTCTTCAGTGCACAGCGCCCATCAGGTGTTGAGAATTTCGTTGGATTCAAACATAAGAATTGTCAGTTTTCGTCCGTTTTTAATTCGCCAAAGTCGATCAAAGCCTTTTCGTTTTTAGTGGTCTTGATCGGTTTTTGCCAGTATTTAAACGTAAGAATCGTCGGTTATTGCTGATCTAAAAATCTTACAAAAATGCTAGTCCCTGTCAGGATTCGATCCTTCGACCCCTAAATTACTATCCACTTTCTCCTCCACTGCAGCACCATTTACTTAGTTTTACTCTGCTACTTTTTTATTTAAAACAAATTGAGACTGACAATACCGACAAAAAACGACCATAATTGACACTTCTTACATCAAATACCGACGAAAACCACAATAATCGACAGATCCTTCACAAAAAAACGACGAAATCGACAAAATTCGACAAAAAACGACGCTTCTTACGTCGAATTCGTCGCATTTTCTCAACCCGGGATATCTTCTAGTGGAAATAGCAGAGAATTGTTGGTAAGATTAGCTGTGAATTTAGCGCTGAATTTTGGTAAGATTATTGCAATTTTAACTGATATTTTGAATTATGCCAAAACACAAAAAGACCCGATTACCAAATACTGAAAAATGACCGGCAAATGCGAGTGTTTCTTTGCCACCTGGCTGAATAATTACTCGGTTTGCCACAGATAACATTTTAGTTTCTCATTTGATCGTGAATGTGTTGTAATTGCACTTTTTTAGATGAAATTAGGAATGACGTTTAAGAGTGATTTTTGATGTTTTAGCAAACTTCCGACCATCTGATGTTGAAGGTCAGTATGAAATTTTTATACCGGGGGTGAAAATTGATTACAAGTAGTCATATTCTACCGTTTGGGCTGTTCCATATGCCAAACTTAAAAACATACATAGAGCACGATAGGACCCTGAGTAGACTAACTTACATCGAGCGCAGGGCTTACGAGACCATCCGGACCAAAATTGGCTCTAATCAGTCCAACTTGAGTCCTGGACGAGGAAATTAGACAAACTTGGGTCACCAGACCTAACCTGGGTCGCACGCTAGGGGCGCCCTGACTGACACATTTAACATTTCAAATAGCAGTAGTCTGTTAGTTGGTATAATGTATTAATATCAGAAAATAGGCACTATTTTGTGTGTAGAGCATTTGAGTTCAAAAATATTTGTTCAATGTAATAAAACAACTTCTTTGAGCTCAACAGCAATTTTAAAAAAACTTAGTCTTGAGCCTGGTCTTTGTGGTCCGTCAAGTAAATTTGGGAAGCGCTCCTCAGAAAAGAGTCCCCTGGGTGTTAACAATCGCCTTGTCACGTTTTGCACCTCATGTTGCTGAGTAGACTCTGGAAGTGTTTTTGATTAGACCTTACAGACTCTCGAAAGGGCTGTGTTCAAACTAACCAGATCACAACACAAAAAAAACCACGCTATGATTAGACTGTCCAGAGTCTGGGCGGAGCTCTGATTAAGCTTTTCAGACCGTAGGTAGTGCGCTGATCACAACATGCAGACTCTGGGTGGGGCTTCGATCAGAATTTCAAGAACGTAGGGAGTCCTGCCAGACTCTGTGGAAGGGTCGCAATACCCTCCCCCTTTGCACAACACTAGTTGGTCTGATTAGAGCTGATTTTTTTCGGCGCACCTAATCCTGTGAGCCACTGATGCGACAGTGTAACTAAAATTAAAATTAAGAATCTGTCAGGAAAATCTGAGTACAATTACATTTTTCTGTAATCAATTTATGATCAACAATTTTTTACAAGTTTGTTATTCTATCCAACCTCTAAATTTTCAGACCCATGTCGTGATCGGAATTACTCAGGCTGCCACGAATCAGCTCTCTGTCTGTTCAATGGGATAAGACCAGTATGCACTTGTCACTCACACATTCCGGGGATGGCTATTTCTGTTCAGGTTCCTTTCACTTTTAAAACTTAAAAATGATCTGCGTCCATCGCTGCATAATCATTGGAGCTTCTTAGATTTAGTATAATACGATGATGAGATCCAACGTTTTTTCGTACGGACATACTGCTAATGCATAAAAAACCAATACATGTAATTAGGCAGCAGGAGTTTAAAAGAGCTATAGCTCATTGAAAATCATAACCATGCAATACAAATTTTTTCAACCAATTTCCAGAAAACAACCTTGTAAATTTTGCAAATGCTGGAAACATTTTTGATGCATAGATCATTTTTTGAGTTATTGTGGTGGGGTTTAAAGAGGTTTGAGCGATGCTTACAGGCCAAGATATCTCAGTCATTGTTGCAAATAACAGCAAATACAAAAGAGACAGTGTTAAAAGCATAACTGATTTGACTGGACCAGCAACCATTTGAGAAATCCAAATTGGGAATATAGCGCTGCCAGTGAATGTAACGTAAATGTAGATGAAGTTCAAGAAAATTTTTGAAGCAAACAACTTTATTTTGGCAAAAGCAAAAGAAGCAAAAAATACTAAAGTTATTCAGCATTGCTAAATGATTAGATCGGCGATGGCATTGAAAACCTAAGGCTCATTTCTCCATTTTAAGCCTTTCTTAGCTCTCTTAATTATTCCTAAGACAAACTTCACTCAATTTTTTATTTAGTTTTTAACTAATTTTGAGTTAAGACCAAATTTTCAGTTCCCGGGTCGAGGTCTGGCGGTGAACTTTCGTAAGAAATGCGGTGAAACGCGGTGAAAAAAAAATAATTTTCACCGCGTATTTCTTACATCTTTTTGCGGTGAATGCGGTGAATCGCGGTGAATTATTTATTTTCACCGCGTTCTCAGCATTCTTACAAAAAAGAGTCGTCACCACTCGGGTTCGAACCTACGACCTCCTGCATGCCTTCAACTGCTTAGTCCACTGCTCCAACTGTCACTTACATGTTCGCAATTTCTTGTGAATTTAAATCAGATTGAGTAAACTTTGGAAATCATAGGCGGTGAATTTTTGTAAGAAATTCGGTGAATTTGGCGGTGAATTTTTGTAAGAAATGCGGTGAAATGTGGTGAATTATTTTTTTTCACCGCATTCACCGCTTTCACCGCATTTCTTACATTATTTCGCCACAAAAGATGATGCGGTGAATATTTGTAAGAAATGCGCTGAATTTTGCGGTGAATTTTTGTACGGAATGCGGTGAAATATTTATTTTCACCGCATTCACCGCAATCACCGCATTTCTTACAGAAATTCACCGCATTCACCGCATTTCTTACAAAAATTTACCCAAAAACCTCGACCCGGGTTAGGAAAAAAATGAACATAATCTTGTTATAGGGCAAATTACCTAGTGTTCGAAGTCTAGTCTGGATTAGAATCAATTCCAATTAGAAAAAATTATCAGTACCAATGTCCTTTTATTTTTTTGAATCAGTGAAAAAATTTTTTGCTCAACATTTTAATAAATTTTGCGTTTTATTGAATGGGAGAGCAGAATTAAAATTTAAAAAAGGAGCAAACAATTTTTTTAAGAAATGCATTTCATTTTGGAACTTTTTTGAAAGAACTTTTATGAAAAATTTCATAGTGTACATAGTCTAGAATTCCTTAAATTTATAGAATATTTCATAGTCTACAATTCCTTGTTCCAATAAAACTTCGCAGTCCAAAACTCCGCCTATTTTCTGTAACCAAAAATAATTATTTAACTCGAATCTTTCATTTACTATTCAATATACTACCCGACTAAGTAGCACTAACTACTCTGCTCTCTATCACCTCAATGAATAATTACCAAACACTCAAAACAATTTTCACTTTTTAAAACAAGCTTCTTTGGAAACTTATTCGAAGTACTCTAATAAAAAGGGATTTGTAAACAAGAACTAACAATTTTTGTGTAAACAAGAAAAGAAAAAAAGGTTTCTGGACAGAGTTTTGGTTTCTCTTCTCTTCTTTTGAAAAAAATTCTCTACTTTTTACAATTGCGCAATAAATTTTCAAAATCTTAATTTACATGATTTTTTAAATAAATGTGCTTACCTTTACTCAAAAATTGTCTTGTACAACCATGGTCTTCGAAATAAGCATTGAGTAGTATAGTTCACTGATTTCTCATGAACATTCGTCCCATCTATTAATTTGAACTGAGTTAACTCAAAGATACACAAAAAAACTGATTATTTTTAGAAATCTTCTCATAATAAGTAATAATGCGTTTCTTGTGTAGTCCTAGGACAGAGCTTTTTCTTTTAATAATATAAAGTTGAGCGTAGGTGAAAGATTTAATATTTTGGGAATTCTCTTGAGCTAAAATTCCCTCTCATTCTATTTTTAAAATCAATTGTTTATAAATTAAAAGCCATTGTTTATAAATTGGTCAGCGGATAGTATATCTCAGTGATCTCACTAAGATTCAGTATCCAGTATGAACTCTTTGATGTCTCCCACAAATAACTCTATTAAACTGCTTTTTAAACCACATCAGGCAAATATTTTGTAAATTCGTTTCAACTACTGCTTTCAAATTTTATATTAGGATTTTGTATAATGTCTTATATAATGGAGGTATAATTACTAATTAGTTGCTTATTGGAAGTTTATAACCGAGAAAAAAAAGAAGTTTTTAGTTTTTTTTCGTTTTTCAAAAACGCAATCAGCTTTGCAATGTTGCCATAGGCATTGTGATTAGATTTTTTACTTTCCCCGATCATTAAAGACTAGATGGCAATTCAAAACGTTTTTTTACTCTAAATAGAAATTTTTGACTTACAATTGCAGAGAAGTCAATTAATCGTTGTTTATTACTCGTATGTTTTTCAGGTTACCCCGCCCTACTGTTTCCACAACTTATTCGCTCAACGAAATTGGGCTTATGGGAAATCAGAGGTAAGAAAAAATCAAAAGAAGAAAAATAACAATTTGTATCTGAAGAAAAAATTGAGATGATTTTCAGTTTGTAGATAAAAGAAATGAGGTGATTTTCAGTTCGTAGATAAAACAGTATTAGGTAAAAAGAAAAGAAACGCAATCCAGCTAAACTTGTAAGAAAAAAAGCTTTGAGTAATATTTTCACAAAACCAACGAAATGACACCAACACTGCTTGTCAATTATTCATATTAATGATTTTACTATCCCTAACCGCAGTCACAAAGTATTTAACAAAACTGTGTCAACAATATTCATCTGTTTCAGGAGGATTTGTTGACACACTATTTGATTTGAATGTGCCAAACTGGTTCCTGGATCCACAACTCCATTGCGTGTTATTTGACGTCACTGCTTTTAAAGCATGGCCTACAGAAGAAGACGATTATGGAATTGCTATTATTTTGAAAGATTTACACTATGTGGAAACAGTTGGAATATACTACCACTATGGTGAGATTCCGAATAGTTGTTCAACAATTGGATTTTGTGTTTTTTGCATGTTAAAGACAGTTACGGTTCTAAATCCTGGTGAAGAAGGTATTAAAAAGAATCACTGAATTTCACGCAAGGACGGTCATTTGACTGACTATAGTTCTGAGCAGGGTAATTAAGCTTTATATAAAGTAAACAAATAAACACATTTTTTGAAGTTTTATTTGTTTCAGTAAAGAGCGTCATTGCATGATCGCAATTTTTCAATGTTAATGAGAAAAAAAAACTCCACATCTTTTTTACCCTTAACAGGAACGATGTACTGTTATGCTTGTAATTAATGTTAGAGTGAATAAGACCTTCAATTTCAAAAACTTCTGTAGATCTGTCGGAAGGGACCCAGGTTCTGGTTTGTGACTGGCTGACCTGTCACCCCTGTGCGAAAGGGCTAACCAAGACAACTGAAGCCTCCTTCAATGGCTGGGTTTACTCTAATTGTGATCACGTCGGGAGAGAGATACGTCTGTTCCCTCAAGCATCTTGGCTCCAAAATAAACAGCTGCATGAGATTGCGCTTTGTGAAGTGCAAATCATTGGAAGTAAAGGTAAAGAGGCACATTTTTGTTACCCTGTTTGAGGTTGTGCATTTATGACCAGACTCGTTCAGACACTTCTGATAGAATCTTTAGTTGGTTCTTTGTTTTCGCTCAGTTAGCAACTTTTTACACAGACTAACCCAGTCAGACATACCCAAAACCCAAAGTTGATCAGACTCATTCAGCCGACTATCAGCCATGATAAGAATTGAGCTCGATTTTCACTCAGAAATGGAATTCAGTCGGAAGAAATTACAAACCAAATTGGAAATGGCACTGAAGAAGTTTTTGTCACTAAGAATACTTAACAAAATGTTGTAACTAAGTTGAGGTTCTTAATGTATATTTCATATAGATAAATATATTCCTGAGGCGGCACTTCTACTGACATCTAACTTTAGTTTTAACGCGCAAAAAAACACATTATATGGCGCTAAGAAGAGTACGGTACATTGACAGCGATATCATAAAACGTCGATGGACTACGGTAATGAACAAAGCTAAAGAATAACGAAAATATAAAAGTGTTATCAACAAACATGACCGAATTGAAAACCTTAGAGCAAACCGATAGAATGCTAAGTTTTGCTGAAAAACTATTATTTTCAAGTTGCAAGCGAATTCATAAAAAAAGTCGGAATTTTTTTTAAGTTATCGTGCAAATTACGCTTAGGAACAGACATTTGAAGTTTCAGCATACATAACAAAAAAACAACAAGAGTTGCAAAACATTTGCCAAACAAATAGCATTAAAAAATCTAAAAAGAACAAGACTGGTACTAGAAAAGATTTCACTTTAGTTTCAACACTTAAAGTTTGAACACTTATTACTGACAAAAGTAGCCTATATATGTATGAAAAAAATCACGCCGATTTCGTGATCTTGTTACATTCTGTATCATTTAACCTAAATTTAGGCATTTGTTCCAAATTTTATTACTCTTTGCGCAACTATAAAAATCTAATGAAGTTTGCAGACGTTTTGAACATTTTCTGTTGTTGCTTGAAGCCTTAAATGGAGGTTTACAAAAAGCGCTTTCCTTAAATGTTTTGGAGATGCTCGAAAAAAGCGAAGCGACTGGTAAAAAAGATTCTAGATCGTTGATTTCATATAAATGCGGAATTTGGACTCAAACAAATGGTTTTCGATTAGAAATTAAAATAATATATTTAATGAAAGTTGGTTTTACCTATAAAAACAGAAAAAAACAAAGAACATAGATTCCATTGTTTCAGTATAATTTTTCTAACTTTTCTAAAAGTGTCTAGATAATGCCATGACTATAGCAATAATATCATTAAAGTCATTTAAGAAGAAAAATATATTAGGATAAAACTGTTTAAATTATGATCAAAGTCTGTACGAAATTTTCCTCTTTGAATTAAAGCATTACCCGGGTCGAGACCGAATGATTAACTTGTAAGAACTTGCAAGTCGAATGGTTAACTTGAAAGAACTTGCCAGACAAATGGACAACTTGTAAGTATCTTGCAAGTTTGTTCCGGTCGAGCACAACTCTTATTGGTTTATTCAATTTAACATTCAGTATTTGACGTAGAAAGTGCGTGGGCGTTAGTTGCTCTGTTTGGATAACATAATACAGTTCGACCTAAGTAGACAAATTAGTTACTTTTTGAATTTTATCAATTCAAGAGAAATCCTTTTCCAGTTCCATTAAAAAACTGTAGATAGATCTCAATTAGCTTCTTCGGGATTGCCTTTTTAAAACTGTTCCCAATATATTCTTTCAATTCACAATTTTCCAGATTCTATATTTTCCAAAAATCCATTTACATTCATGTCTTGCAACGTTTTTTACGGTTTAATTCGTGTGTGTGTGTGTGCTTTTGTGTGTGTGCGTGTGTGTGTGTGCATGCGTTTTTGAGTGTGTGCGCGCGTGTTTGTGTGTTTGGTGTGTGTGTGTGGTGTGTGTGTGTGTGCGAATGGCTAACTTGTAAGTCGAATGGTTAACTTGTAAGAACTTGCAAGTTTTTGGAAGAAAAACTTTCAAGGCGATGCATCGCCTTGTAAGAACTTGCAAGAAACTTGCAAGTTCTGACAAGTTAACCATTCGGCCTCAACCCGTAATAACAATGGCAGCGCGCTCAATTATAAATTTTTGCTTTGTAAAAGTCAGCAACAATTTTTTGAGCTTCAATTTTCACTAAAAACGAGCTCTCACTGGAAACGCTTGCAGTATATAAAAATTGTATTTCTTAATAAAATTTTAATGTTGTGTTGCTGTTGTTCATCGACGACCGATGTCTGGGTGGTCAATAAAATGCTGATACTCATCTTTCTTTTCAGTCAGAATTTCTATAAAAGACAGATAAAATAAATCAGAATACCGAACAAAAACGACGCAAGGAATATTAGTTATTTTTCCTGTATGAAATGTTTGGTATGTTCAGTTTTAAAACGTAAAAAATTGTCGGTATGTTCGGTTTTTTTGGGTTTGGTATGTTGCGTTTAAAACGTAAAAAATCGTCGGAATTTTTTATACGAAAATTGGAGTTTCTTTCTTGATTATATCAATGATGTGATAGGTTTCTAATCACAGCAGTTCCAAGCTTGCCTCTAGGAGCCGACTTCTTGGATAAAAAGTGAAATTTGATTGACTTTTTTCTCTAGCGCATTTGAAAAATTTCCTAAACAAACATTGAAATTTTTGTTCGTTTTTCACTTTCAAAATTTAACAGACGCGTTGAACATTCACAAAGATTCAGTTCATTAAATGACACTCGCGAAATCTTGATTTGATTGTGAGAAAAATGATCAAAATGAAAGATACCGACCTTTCCGTACGTTTAAAAACCGAACATAACGGCGATGCTGAAGAAAAAACGTAAGGAACTTCGTCTTTTTTTGTATAACTAAAACCGGACATACCGACTATTTTCCTACATTTACATATTATAATTTCAGAGCAAAGTTATAATTGCTATATGAAAATCTAGTTTTTGCAATTTTAATTAGACGAGCTTTAGTCTCATGAGAAAAGTTTTGATTTCAGTTGGTCATTCTGGGAAAGAAAGAATTTTCACTGACAGGATATACACAGATGAGAGTGAAGTACAAGAGAGAACAAAGTCAGGGGGCAGCTGCTTCCGTTTGAATGACACATCCGAAGTGATTATGAGGCTCTCGCAGTTTTTCTCTGTTTCTCAAATTCATGCTCTCCTCCCGAACGATTTCACAGGAAAGTTTCATTAATTAGTTCTTCAGTTATTGCATTTTCTGATTTTATTGAACAGTGAATCAAATTAAGAAGTGAAAGTATGCTTGTTTTCAGCTCGTCAGATCAAAGCTTTCACTGTAAAATTATTCAGTAATGAAACGATACTTCATGAGTGCAACTCGACTGTTTCTGGAGCAGAATCAATGTGGATCGTACTGATCTGTCCAACCAACCAATCATACTCGATCTCAGTTGACAACATCCGACTCTCAGCAGATATGACTGAAAGTGGTCAAAATCTATCAATAACATTATGTGACATAAAGATATTTGGAAGTAAGCATTTCTCCTATCAATTTGATGATTTCATATGCCAAGTTTCATCCATTTTTCTCTTAAATGTTCTGATAGATTAAACTTTAAAAAAAGTTCGAATTAGCAATTTTTTGATTAGACGTGTCTAGCTAAGTCAGGAAAGGCAAAATTTTGGATATCTCTAAATGTCTAGCAACTTTTGTTTCTTTGCACTCGTGCTCTTTCAGATTCAATCATTCGACCGAGTATAGTGTGGTTCGATTATCAGTTATCAGATGACAAGCTGATTGCCGAATGGAACACAAGCTATATTCCCAATCATACAACACTGACCAAATTCCTCATGCAGCCTTCATCGGGCGATTCATTGTTCAAGAAAGTCTCCATCTTAACTTCAGAAGAAGATACGTACTTCAAATTCGACCATCGGCTGAATTACGGAACTGTTCACGAGATAATTTTTCTTCCGTTCGCTATATCTGAGGACAACGAAATGACCTTTGGTAAACCTTTGACCTCTGAGATTATCGTCGGCTACGGAAAAACACTTCAATTCGGCAACATTTCTCGAACCAGGAGTTCAGTTATATTTAAACTCATATTGGACGGCTCCTGTGATTACGTCGTTTTTCAGATCACTACGGATGGATCTGCTGAGAAGATCAACTGCCCAGAAGCGATTCAGGACTTCATAACTATCAATCGGTTGCTACCTGCGACGCCTTACAATGTCAGCGCTCAGGTCAATCTGAAAACACTACATCAAACTGTTCATAAAATTATGCTGACCGAATTCGGAGATGTGACAAACATTGAGCAAAAGATGTTAGAAAGCGGTGTTGTTGAGGTCCTTGTTGAATTCTCAGAGCCGGTTGATACTGCCAAGTTTTGTCTAAAGAGCAACAATGATAGCGATTGTTTTTATTCATTCCCACTTACTGAAAGCCGAAAATTATTCAATATGACCTTCAATCAAATTTATTTTGGTAGAACAATTGACGTTTTGGCTATGATTGAATCAGTTTCTAGTAAATCAACTGAAGTACAACTCATCGACGGAGAAATTGAAATTACCGAAATTGAAATGAAAACAATTGATGGAGAAGATTATGAAAAACGATTTAAGCTTAAGTTTAGTCACCCTGTAACAAGGATCACGCTCGAAGCAAATTATAACTGTCGTATCTCAAAGTTCAGTTGGTGCGGGTTCGAATCAGCGACAAAAGAGGGCGAGTGTACATTCGATCTTGTAATTCCTGGTGCATCAGTGGAGGTCATCATCACTCCGTTTCTTGGCGATGTCGAAGGAAACCCTTGGAACAGAACGTATGAATTTGCCACTCAAGTGGACACTTTTTTGTATGAAGATTACAATCTGTATTTTGATGTTGGCAGTTTGACTGTGTATCTGTACTTTGTGGGACATGTCAGCCAGTTCTATCTGACACTGGAAGGAAGAGTTGGAGAGGATGTTCTGATTGACGTAAGAGGTACTATAAGACAATTTTGCTAAATACTGAATTGCCAAGCTGGCTATGGATCTCACTAGAGCTCTTGTTAAAACATACGCTTTGCGTAGAAAAAGCTGTTCAACAAAACGTGCTAGCGTCAACTTACACTGGTAATCGATAAGCAAAAATCGTAGTTATATATTGAGTTTTTGATATTTAATGGCTGATTTGGTCCAATTTTTAACCAAGACCAACTTACAGATCACTTTTGGCGAACCCAGTGGTCATGATTGACTGCACATATTACGCTGCTGACTAAGCTATGAAATTTCAATAGACTGCGGTAAGAACTTGACAACATGCCAAAATCTTGTCGCAATTTTCAAAGGGTTTCGGCGAGAGATAGAAATTGCTCCTGTAAGAGAAGTAAATAATGCTTTATAGAAAAAGGTAGTAATTGTTTCTCAGAGAGAGGTAAGACTGGCGTTTCAGAGAGAGGTAGAAATTGTTTTTGAGAGAGAAGTAGATATCTTTTAGAGAGAGACGGAAATTGCTTTTCACTTTGATTTTTTCTCGACTTTCAATTATGAAAGTGATCCCTATCCACGTTTCAAAACTAACGTATTATAAATTGTTCGTTTAGGCTAAAATCAAACAAAAATTGAGCAAACCACAGCACTTGGAAATTTTAAAACAAACGCTTGTCTCTCAACAAAAGCTTTCAAGATCTAGCAACATTCTTGTGAAAAAAGGCAAAATCTTTCACGACAATTTTTTTCGTTAGATTACAAAAACTTGCAAAGTGAAAGATGATATTTTAAGATCTTATAAGATGTGACTATTCAGAGTAGCAAAATTGAATTTTCTTTTGGCCCATATTTGATGTTTTGATCCGGTAATTTTCAATTGAGTTTATATGAGATAGAGAGAGTTCTCCTGATTAGTTTTTCAATGCACATGAAAATTTCATCAGTTAGCAGTTAGAAATATTGGTCTACTTTGGCTTGGGAAAAATTGAACCGATTGGTTTCGTTTAATATTTCTTGCAAATAGGTGCATAGCAGGTTTCTAAAACAGTTGGGTGAAATCATATGCTATTCTATATATTGTTTGATCTAGCTAGAATTTTGGTTTATTCAAAAGAAAGCTGGTGCTGTTTTCGTTCGTTAACGAGCGGTAAACAGTTTTCGAAATGGTGGTGTTTTTTTCAAACGGCACAAAGATTACTTGAAACTATTCGACAGCAACGCGCAGCAATGTTAATTATATGTAAAAACTAAGCTTAGAAACGCTTTCAATCCTTAATCCTTTAAAATCTATGTTTAGAAAAACAGCAAAGATTCACCACTACTTACCCGGGTCGAGGTTTTGTAGAAAAAAATAATGTAAGAATTGCGGTGAATAGCGGTGAAAAAAATTAATTCACCGCAAAGCGCCCGCATCTTTTTGCGATGAATGCGGTGAAAGCGGTGAATTTTCGTAAGATTTGCGGTTTTTAGTGGCGACTTTCTGTAAGATTTGCGGTTTTTAGCGGTGAAATTTTTTTTTTCACCGCATTCACAGGATTTCTTAGCAGTGAATGTTTGTAAGATTTGCGATTCTTAGCGTTGAATTCTTTTTGTCACCGCATTCATGCTAAAAATCGCAATTCTTACATCTTTTCACCGCATTCGCCGCAAATTTTACATTTTTGGCGATTTTTAGCGTTGACACCTCGACCGGGGTAAGATGCGAGACGGTGGAGTCATATTTATAAAGAATTCAGTTCTTCAGAAAAATATGGCATGATGATGCAGAGTAAGAAGTGGTGACAAGCGTTTAGGAGATCAGTGGACCGAGTCTCAGCGACAGAGGCCTCTGCGTCGAAAGACTTAGGGTGTATACAATCTAAGATTAGAAACAACAACCTTATGTTAGATCTGCGCCTAGAAATCCTGAATTATGTAAGGTCTACGCTGTTTGATTGAAAATTTCACGCTTTAATCGCAAAATTTGGTTAAAATTTACCAAAAAATTTTTAATTACCAAAAACACTGATTTTTCTGGTTACTTACCAAATACATTGCTATTTCAGATTTTTCTTATCCTAACGACCAGTGTGTTACAACAGACGATCTATTCAGCGAGGACAGACACTGTTATGCGATCATTATATTTGACTCAGAGGAGTTCCCCAATGAGTTCATAACTGTTGAGACTCTGGTTATCTATATCAATGATGGGCCGAACCCGTTTGACTACGAAGTACTGATTGCTTGGCAACTTCCCACGGAACTTAATTTTTGTGATTATCAATCTAAGTTGGAGCTGAATTCGGTTAAGTACATCATGTGCAACAGTAGCTGGCCACTTTTTGACAAGAAGTATAACCTCAATGAAGAGAATCTGGCATACATTGAAGGTCAGTAGGTATTTCTGAATGCGCAACTATCAATCAGGCGCATCACCTATATATTAGTTTAGATTCCCCTCCCCTGTGTGTTTTATGAATCACAGATACAAATTATGTGATGTTAATATCTTTAATATTTAGAAATAACTTATCCGCTTGGGGAGTTGAGCCTAAAAACGAGGTGGATAAGTCAATTTTCCTATAAATTTCCACAAAAAAAACAATTAGTTTAGCCAAAATCATTCATCTTTTCCAAATTATAATCTAGGAGAACATAATCCATGTTTCCTTTTTTTAATTTTGCGGAAAACGGACAGAAAACGTAAAATTCAACGAACGGAAATCTCATTATGAACCTCACCAATGGTACGGGTACAGAACGGGAGCAATTCACGACTCTTACCCAGAGACCTATTAAAATTTTGAATACCTGGCGCTGTGAAGTCACATCGCCCATCTCGTGAAAAGAGATAGGAGAAAATATCTTTCTCAAATTTCCAAGAGAAAGCTTTCCGATGTCATGTGATTCCCAAGTAGTGTTAGGAAACGCAGGGATGATATTTACTTGCAAAAGTACGCGCAATAAAATTCCTGGCAGAAAATTTGAGACGTATTTTCCAATTCTCCAATTCTTATCAAGAACCGCATAGTTAACCAATTCACGGCAGATAATCAAACAAGAGTGCTCGTGCAATTCTGGACTCGTGGCACAGAAAGTTCCAACAGATATTACCGATCTCAAACAAACAAAAGTTTTAAGTGAAAAACAAACTCTTAAGAAACATACGAATAGTAGTAAGCTAAGATACAATTTGATATTAACCGCACTGTAAAACAAATTTGGACAGAAAATTTGATTCTTTCCTTGAAATTTTAACACTGATTATTAAAAGTCGTTAGGCGATGAAATATGCTAATTTATTCAGAAACCAAAATAAAAGATAATTATCGGAATCTCAGTTTTTAGACAAAGCAGGGTTGAAGAAACTATCAATAACCCTTTTCAATTCAATATATTAGGAATAAAAATTGTACTATATTCAAACTGGAAAAACGTGGTATAATTTCGTCAGAGGAAAAGCAGAAGTCTATTCACGGTCCTGACCTATGGATTGACTCCTGGCTTAGGGAGCGATAATATTGACTCTCAATGCACTCCAATGAAAAGTGATCATTATTATGGTAGATGTTGACATCTTTAACACGTGTTTATTTTGTGTAGATTTGCTGATGAACGGTCGACGTTTAAGCCTTTGTTGTTTGTAGAAGACATAACAGAAAACTTTTTGAGGCCATAATTAAACCTCAACGTTCGAGAACATTTGGTATGTATGTGATCCCCTTAAAAAGTAAAGTGATTTGTGATCGATTTCTTTTGAGTTGAAGACATAAATGCTCGTAGCATCGTGGAAGCTGATCCCATCAAAAAATACCTATTTTCTTGTATGCACAGAATATCACTTTTTGTAATTCGTCTGTCGTGAAGCTAAAAAAGATGCGTTCAGCGGGTTTTTAAGAAGTATAGATTTTGGATTCTGAGATCGGTGTAGACTGATTTTAGATTGGCCCTTGGCTGTTGTCAGATTCAAAATTTGCAAGCTTTGAAGAAAACGTACCAACCCGACTAATTGCAGCAAATTTTTTGCTATTTTGACGCCAAGAAAATTCCATCTAAGATGAAAACGAAGAATGGCACAGTACTGAAATAATTAATTAGGCATTCGATTAATCATCTTTTTTTTAAATATTCTGTTACAAAATTTTTGTCAGAAGAAACATACACGCAAAAATAAAGAGTCATAAAAAATTACCTGTTATACCTTTCATAGCGCCCCATTCATAAATCCATCATTGTTGTCCTCATATCTGATAAGCATTACGAGAGCATTCAATTGGAACCTAAAATATAGTTCCATATTACGTGTTTTCTGAAAAACTTTGGCTACTTGGGACACATGAAAAAAATTTCACTCCCGATTGGTTGAGTGGTTTAACTTCGATGAAAGTTTCCTGTTGCAATTGTTTGCGGCATTACAGTGCCAGGCTAATGCTGACGCAGATTTCTTGCTTTATGCATCACATCGACAATAAATACTCTATTTTTGAAGACTTCAACATCTTTTGTATTTTGCTCATTAATGAAGATACAATTCACGGCAGATAATCAATTAAGAGTCCTCATGCATATCTGGACTCATGGCACAGAAATTCCTAACAGATATTACCGATCGCAAAAAAAACAAAGTTTTAAGTGAAAAACAAACTCTTAACAAACATACGAATAGTAGTAAGCTACGATACAATTTGTTATTAACCGCACTGTAAAACAAATTTGGACTAAAATTTAATTTTTTCCTTGAAATTTTAACCCTGATAGTTAAAAGTCCTTAGGCGAGGAAATATACTAATTTATTCAGAAACCAAAATAAAAGATAATTATCGGTATCTCAATTTTTAGACAAAGCAGGGTTGTAGAAACTATCAACAAACCCTTTTCAATTCAAAATATTGGGAGTAAAAATTGTACTCTATTCAAACTGGGAAAACGTGGTATAAGTTCGTCAGACGGAAAGCAGACGTCTATTCACGATCCTAACCTATGGATTGTTTCTTGGCTTAGGGAGCGATAATATTGACTCTCAAGGCACTCCAATGAAAAATGATCGGCATTATGGTAGATGTTGACATCTTTAACACGTTTTTATTTTCTGTAGCTTTGCTGATGAACACTCGACGTTTAAGCCTTTGTTGCTGTGTTGTTTGTAGAAGACATAACAAAAAACTTGTTGAAGCCATAAATAAAATTCATGGCATTGGGAGACATTTGGTATGTATGTGATCGCCTTAAAAAACTAAAGTGATTTGTGAGATCAATTTTTTTTTTAGTTGCAAACATTAATGCTCTTTGCATCGTGGAAGCTGATCCCATCAAAACAGGTCTATTTTCTTGTATGAACAGAAAATCAGTTTTTGTAATTCGTCTGTCGTGAATTAAAAAAAGATGCGTTTCAGCGAGTTTTTTAGAAATTTTAGTCTTTGATTCTGAGCTCGTTGTAGACTGATTTTTTGATTGCCCTTGGTTGTCGTCAGATTCAAAATTTGCAAGCTTTGAAGAGAACGTACCAACCCGACTAACTGCAGCAAATTTGCTGCTGTTTCTACGTGAAGAAAATTCAGTCTAAATTGAAAACGAAGAATGGCACAGTACTGAATTAATTGGCTATTCGATTAATCATCTTTTTTTAAATATTCTGTTACAAAATTTTTGTCAGAAGAAACATGCACGCAAAATTAAACAGTAATAAGAAATGATCTTTTATACTTTTCATAGCGCCCCATTCATAAATCCATCATTGGTGTCCTCATATCTGATAAGCATTAGGAGAACATTCAATTGGAACGTAAAATATAGTTCCAATTTACCTGTTTTCTGAAAAAAAATTTGGCTTCTGGGAACACTTGAAAATGAAATTACTACCGATTGGTCGAGTGGTTTAACTTCGATGAAAGTTTCCTATTGCAATTGTTTGCGGCTTTACAGTGCCAGGCTAATGCTGACGCAAATTTCTTGCTTTATACATCACTTCGACAATAAATACTCTATTTTTGAAGAATTCAACGTCTTTTGTATTTTCCTCACTAATGAAGATACAATAGATACAATTCACGGCAGATAATCAATTAAGAGTCCTCGTGCAATTGTGAACTCATGGCACAGAAATTTCTAACAGATATTACCAATCGCAAAAAAAATCAAAAGTTTTAAGTGAAAAACAAACTCTTAACAAACATACGAATAGTAGTAAGCTAAATTTGTTATTAACCGCACTGTAAAACAAATATGGACAGAAAATTTATTTTTTTTCCTTGAAATTTTAACCCTGATAGTTAAAAGTCCTTAGGCGACGAAATATACTAATTTATTCAGAAACCAAAATAAAAAATAATTATCGGTATCTTAATTTTTAGACAAAGCAGGGTTGTAGAAACTATCAATAAACCCTTTTCAATTCAATATATTGGGAGAATAATTTTACAAAATTGTACTATATTCAAACTGGAAAAACGTGGTATAAATCCGTCAGACGGAAAGCAGAAGTCTATTCACGATCCTAACCTATGGATTGTTTCCTGGCTTAGGGAGCGATAATATTGACTCTCAAGGCACTTCAATGAAAAATGATCAGCATTATGGTAGATGTTGACATCTTTAACACGTGTTTATTTTCTGTAGATTTGCAGATGAACACTCGACGTTTAAGCCTTTGTTGTTTGTAGAAGACATAACAAAAAACTTGTTGAAGCCATAAATAAAATTCATGGCATTGGGAGACATTTGGTATGTATGTGATTGCCTTAAAAAAACTAAATTGATTTGTGAGATCAATTTTTTTTGAGTTGCAAACATTAATTCTCGTAGCATCGTGGAAGCTGATCCCATCAAAATATATCTTTTTTCTTGTATGCACAGAAAATCGGTTTTTGTAATTCGTCTGTCTTGAATTAAAAAAGATGCGTTTCATCGAGTTTTTTAAAAATTTTAGTCTTGGATTCTGAGCTCGTTGTAGACTGATCTTTTGATTGCCCCTGGTTGTCGTCAGATTCAAAATTTGCAAGCTTTGAAGAGAACGTACCAACCCGACTAACTGCAGCAAATTTGCTGCTGTTTCTACGTGAAGAAAAATCAATCTAAATTGAAAACGAAGAATGGCTTAGTACTGAATTAATTGGCTATTCGATTAATCATCTTTTTTTTAAATATTCTGCTACAAAATTTTTGTCAGAAGAAACATGCACGCAAAATTAAACAGTAATAAGAAATGACCTGTTATACTTTTCATAGCGCCCCATTCATAAATCCATCATTGGTGTCCTCATATCTGATAAGCATTAAGAAAGCATTCAATTGGAACGTAAAATTTAGTTCCACTTTACCTGTTTTCTGAAAAACCTTGGCTTCTGGGAACACTTGAAAATAAAATCACTACCGATTGGTTGAGTGGTTTAACTTCGATGAAAGTTTCCTATTGCAATTGTTTGCGGATTTACAGTGCCAAATTAATGCTGACGCAAGTTTCTCTCTTTATACATCACATCGACAATAAATACTCTATTTTTGAAGAATTCAACGTCTTTTGTATTTTGCTCACTAATGAAGATACAATTCACGGCAGATAATCAATTAAGAGTCCTCGTGCAATTGTGGACTCATGGCACAGAAATTTTTAACAGATATTACCAATCGCAAAAAAAGAAAAAGTTTTAAGTGGAAAACAAACTCTTAACAAACATACGAATAGTAGTAAGCTAAATTTTGTTATTAACCGCACTGTAAAACAAATATGGACAGAAAATTTATTTTTTTCCTTGAAATTTTAACCCTGATAATTAAAAGTCCTTAGGCGATGAAATATACTAATTTATTCAGAAACCAAAATAAAAATTAATTATCGGTATCTGAATTTTTAGAGAAAGCAGGGTTGTAGAAACTATCAATAAACCCTTTTCAATTCAATATATTAGGAATAAAAATTGTACTATATTCAAACTGGAAAAACGTGGTATAATTTCGTCAGAGGAAAAGCAGAAGTCTATTCACGGTCCTGACCTATGGATTGACTCCTGGCTTAGGGAGCGATAATATTGACTCTCAATGCACTCCAATGAAAAGTGATCATTATTATGGTAGATGTTGACATCTTTAACACGTGTTTATTTTCTGTAGCTTTGCTGATGAACACTCGACGTTTAAGCCTTTGTTGTTTGTAGAAGACATAACAAAAAACTTGTTGAAGCCATAAATAAAATTCATGGCATTGGGAGACATTTGGTATGTATGTGATTGCCTTAAAAAAAACTAAAGTGATTTGTGAGATCAATTTTTTTTCAACAAAAGATCTCAACAAAGTGCTCATAGCATCGTGGAAGCTGATCCCATCAAAACATATCTATTTTCTTGTATGCACAGACAATCACTTTTTGTAATTCGTCTGTCGTGAATTAAAAAAGATGAGTTTCAGCGAGTTCTTTTAGAAGTATTAATTTTGGATTCTGAGCCCGAAGTAGACTGATTTTTGGATTGGCCCTTGGTTGTCGTCAGGTTCAAAATTTGTGTGCTTAGAAGAGAACGTACCAACCCGACTAACTGCAGCAAATTTGCTGCTGTTTCTACGTGAAGAAAATTCAGTCTAAATTGAAAACGAAGAATGGCACAGTACTGATTTAATTGGCTATTCGATTAATCATTTTTTTAAAAATATTCTGATACAAAATTTTTGTCAGAAGAAACATGCACGCAAAAGTAAACAGCAATAAAAAATGACCTGTTATACTTTTCATAGCGCCCCATTCATAAATCCATCATTGGTTACCTCATATCTGATAAGCATTACGAGAGCATTCAATTGGAACCTAAAATATAGTTACGTATTACCTGCTTTCTGAAAGACTTTGGCTTCTTGGAACACTTGAAAATGAAATTACTACCGGATTGGTTGAGTGGTTTAGTTCGATGAAAATTTCCTGTTGCAATTGTTTACGGCTTTACAGTGCCAGGCTAATGCTGACGCAAATTTCTTGCTTTATACATCACATCGACAATAAATACTCTATTTTTGAAGAATTTAACGTCTTTTGTATTTTGCTCACTCATGAAGATACAATTCACGGCAGATAATCAATTAAGAGTCCTCATGCAATTCTGGACTCATGGCACAGAAATTCCTAACAAATATTACCGATCGCAAAAAAACAACGTTTTAAGTGAAAAACAAACTCTTAGCAAACATACGAATAGTAGTAAGCTACGATACAATTTGTTATTAACCGCACTGTAAAACAAATTTGGACATAAAATTTAATTATTTCCTTGAAATTTTAACCCTGATAGTTAAAAGTCCTTAGGCGATGAAATTTACTAATTTATTCAGAAACCAAAATGAAAGATAATTATCGGTATCTCAATTTTTAGACAAAGCAGGGTTGTAGAAACTATCAATAAACCGTTTTCAATTCAATATATTGGGAGTATAATTTTACAAAATTGTACTATATTCAAACTGGAAAAACGTGGTATAAATCCGTCAGACGGAAAGCAGAAGTCTATTCACGATCCTAACCTATGGATCGTTTCCTGGCTTAGGGAGCGAAAATATTGACTCTCAAAGCACTCCAATGAAAAATGATCAGCATTATGGTAGATTTTGACATCTTTAATACATGTTTATTTTCTGTAGATTTGCTGAGGAACCTAAAATTTTGTCCCATATTACTTGTTTTCTGACGCACTCTGGCCCGAATACTTGGGACACTTGGAAAAAAATTCACTACCGATTGATTGAGTGGTTTAACTTTGATGAAAGTTTCCTGTTGCGTTTGTTTGCGGCTCTTTTCAATAATTCACATGAAACAGGATTTTTTGGCCGCTTAATTCACCGACTCTGTCAACTCCAAAAATCTGATAAAATAAACTAACATTTAGACTCGCTCTGTTCGAAGGTTTTTGATATATGGCTTTAGCTTTAGCTGGATGCAACTGATCAAGGTCACCAACTAAATAAAAACAACAACCTATTATTAAAAACAACAATCAAAACAACATAACTGTGTCCGTCAATTTCATTTAGTCATTGATGCAGCCGCAAAAGGCGTTCAGGTAACAACATGCTTGTTTCATCAATAATAAGGGTTTGTAGGTTCGACCACTTCTCTCGCCTTGCGATTAAGCGGCTTGCACTAAATTTAACTCAAATTCAATTCCTCTACTTATCCTTGACAAGTGGGCTGTCAATGACAGATCCGCCAATGTTGAAGGCAGCAGCTGCTGTTAAAGCGCAAACCACCGCATGAAGTTTAAGAATTTTATCAAAGCTCGGAGGCAAACTGATTTGTATCTGCAGCTATTGTGCATATAAGCTTTTCCAACCCCGCCATCTCTCTATTGAAAAGAGGAGCTCTGATGAAAATTGAGACAATTGACATTGACCATGCCTAAAAATTGGCATCGAGCACATGCTTAGTTATAGAAATTCTGACAGCCGTTACTGTTGCCTGAAATATAGACATAAAATTTTGTAATCAAGTCTGCTTGCTGTCTAGTTTGTTTTAGTGGTTAGTTCATCCATAGCAGACCTCTCATCATCGTCTAAATCTTTGACCTCCCATTCATCAAATATGTGATAGTATATATAAATTATATATATATATATATATATATATATATATATATATATATATATATATGTATATATATATATATATATATAAATGCTGTATATATATATATATATGTATATATATAATATATATATATATATAATTTTCGTCGAAATTTTAAGTATATATGTTTATTTATATTTATATATATATATATATATATATAATATATATTATATATATATATTACCTATATATAATATATATATATATATATATATATATATATATTATATATATATATATGTGTATATATATATATATATATATATATAATATATATACATATATACATATACATATTTGTGTGTGTTTATTTGTGTGTTTCAATGCGCAAACCAAAGCCATCAACACATCAGTATGCATTTCAAAAAGAATGTTGAATGCGGACAAAACTTTGGAGAAAAACTTCAATAAGCCATTTTTTTCTTTTATTGCTCACCAAATAGTAGACAGAAATCGATACAAGACGTAGGCTCGATAATGTGCGTTGGCACATAAAGTTCCGACCCCGCTCATCTAAGTTTTTTTACTTAATGGGGAAGAGACAAATTTTTCACCATATGAGGAAGAAATAAAAAAATAACATAGCAATATATCGTTCGACAAACTGCTAAATGAAAAAAGGAATCTGCCATAGCGGTCCGATGAGACCTGTATCTACCATAATATGAGCACCAGAAAAGACGGCTATAAAAATCAAATAAAAACAAATAATAATAACGAGCAAAATTCATTGTCTGTTCTTTTCGAAAATCACCAATAACTTAATCAAAACATCATCAGCTAAAACTTATAATAAAAAAGATTAAACTGTACTTCATTAGAAAACAAAGGACTTTTCCTCATTGTGACTTTGTAAAAATTCGATAAATAATGAGCAAACGGGTAAAGTTTTTACGGAATTATCGTTAATCTGATTAAAACTTTATGCATCAAATGAATTCATTGAGAAATCGTCTAAAATCTCCTAATAGAGCGACTGAGACCTTTCTTTATCCAGGATATGTTTGACAACTACAAAAATAATGACATAAATAGGCAAAAAATAATTTGCACGTAGATTTTTGCACGAAAACGATGCCCGAACCAATTTAAAATTAAGCTGTTTACTAAAAACATTAATAATTTTGTGGTATCATTTTTTTCGTCAAATGACCAGAGGACCGCCGATCATTGCAAGAGTGTGAAAAGAAAACAAGAACCTACAAAAATTGGCAATTAAGCAAATATCACGAACATTTTATGAAAACACCCAAAACAAAGACAATTTTCAATATATAGGGCATGTCATTTGTCTAAGGAGATGCTAACCTACAGGTTATTAAAAATAAAAATGAAAAATCTGAGAAACCCATTGCCTCTTCTTTAAAACAAATATTTTCAAAACTCATAACCAACAAAGGCTTCCTACTAAGGGAGAAGACAGTTTAATTTGCAACATTTTGGAAAAGTATTGGCGCATGTTATTAATGAGACTAAGTCATTACATTATAAAATAACATTAAACAAAAGCTGAACTAAAAAAAATAGAAAATGAATTTACAAAACCACAGTGTTAAATTAAATATACCAAATTAAATTTATAAAATTTCAACGGCCAGAAAGATAAACGTTCATTTCCGTCTCCTATGAACATCATAAAATAATCGTAAAACTTTTTTTTAGTGACAGCAAAAAACCTACCGCAATTGAAAAGTATCTAAATTTCACTAAATTCTTCTGAAGCCAGTTATCTAAGCCCTGAAAACATCAGTCAAAACGCTCAACCAACAGAAAAATTATTTAGTCAAAACATTAAATAGATCTCTCAATAATGAGGATAATATACCAAAAATATGCAACCTTGCTGAATACCAAAACAAAAAATTCAAACCAGAAGAAAAGGGACATGTTGAAGAATACTTGTACTCTTTTGAAAAATTTAATTTGAATGTCAAAAAAACCATTATCTATGTACCGACATCAGTTAATAAGTTCATTTATGTGTCTATAGTTGGCCACTGAGAATATTATTTACTCAATATCTGGCATGACGCAACAAAAAAGAACAACAAATAAATGGCGAAAAACTCTACCAATTTTGGCAAGAAAACGGTGTTGCAGCCCACAAAACCAAATGCTAACAAAACAATAAATATGTTTAGTTTCAATTTTTGTAAAGAATTATTATCTAATGCGAGAATTTACAAAGCAAACCAAAAACAACAGCAAAAGAGGGGAATTATGGACATATATCACAAACATGCATCATAACTTGTAGTACCAACACCAACAAACAGTTCTTTTAGAACAATTTGCCAAAAAATTAGTTTGTTTTCTATACGAAAGAAATTTGAACTGTTTTCACTGCGAATAAGCTGAAAGTTACATGCTACAGGTTCATTTATGCCCCTTAAAAAAGCCATTTTGATCTTTGAATGGTTAGACTTAGTTATCAGACGGCAAAAAGAAAAACAATTGATGACAAAATACAAGAATTTGGTTAATGTTTAACAAATCTCTTCTTCAAAGCCATAAAAAAATATTAGGTTCTCTGAAAACAAACTATTTCTCGTTTTTACGTAAATGGGAGCTGTCATTAAGGGAGCCATGAATAAAAAAATTTTGCACTGTTTAAAATTAAAAAAACAAAAGCAAAATATTTTGAAAAAAAGCAGCACATAAATCAAAAAATTTCTGATTGTAAGAATCCATGAAAATATCAATATTATCCTTGATTTTTCCGAGCGCCCAACAAATCACGCAAGTGTTCCAAATGTTTGTCAACTACACCAATTGTTGAGTGAAATAATTCATTTATTAAAAAAAACATTGATACATCTTGTATAATTATCGGGTTAAATTTGTAAAAAAAACGGCAAAACATTAATTCCAGATATTTTCGTAGGGCGCCGATTTTCTGATAGCTTTCTTTTGAAATAAAAAGAGATTGTTTTAGTGGTTTCTAGTTCTCCACTTTCAGCAAACTTAAACAAAGTGGACCAAAAGAGCATAATTTTTGCAAATTTTGATGAAAGAATTCGAATTTTGAAAGTCTTATCGAATTCGTTAGCCAAAGAAACTCTGATCAAACAATTCAACAACGCTCTTCTATCCTTAATGATTAAATTGACACTCTACTGTCAAAATGTTAACTTATTTTGAATAATATTAGCAAAATTGTGCCAATTTTTGCAAAAATTACTGAAAATGTGAATAAAAACTGTCAAAAATTCACAAAAATTAAACATCGATAACTCTCCGTGAAAAACGAAATTCAAAAAACCTTTTTAATTCCATATTCTAGGATGTACGTGCTTTTGAATGATACCACTCACAACTCTCTACGGTGAATATATCGATCGGTCAAAGTTGTCTGAACAAAAAAAATCCATTTGAGTATATAGTTCCTCCCTCCCCACTAAAGTGGGGGTCGGAACAAAAAATGGTTACAGGAACTAACGGAAGCGCATATTTGTTGTATAAATTTTGGTAACATTAATTATAAACTTGACGTAGCAACAGATCTTTAACCTCAACCTAGTTATATTGCCGTTTTCATCTTTTCCGTCGCCCTATTGTTTTGTGATCATTTTTTTTTTTCACTTTTGAACATCTTAAAAAAATTTATTGTTTTTTTATACCCGCTTCTGAAGTTTAGGTGATTTAAAGATTTTCTGCATTTTCCATAGTTGAGAAGCTCAAGTTGAAAAGCTGTCATCTAAAGCAGTCTGTTTATAAATTGGTTTTGCCTAAAGACTGGAAGAAGCGTTGGGAAATGACGCAAGATAATTCCATTTACAATGCAAGATAAATCTGGTTGTTTGACATTTGTAGTGAACTGGATTGACAACATTGAGGTGTCTTCCTTCTTGATGCTACCGGATAATGACAATCCTCTGTCGGCTACGCTTGATTTCACGCTCAAGGAAGACTACTCATCTATGCTGGGTGCCTCTATTCTGGATTCTTTCACGTTTCACATAACTGGAGAAACAGTTATTGCAAACGATCGGAACAAATACTTTCAATCGAAGAGTTTCCCTTCAGCTGATGGAGACTTCAACTTGGATTTTGGGGATTACATGAGAGATGATGGTGTCAAAATAACAGACAAACAGTTTGTCGCGAATCAGTTCAACCAGACCGGGTTCTCTAAAATGGGACTGGACTCTAGTGGTCGACTGACTTTGCGTGGGGTTGACCTAGAAACGGTATGTGAATGCAACTCATTTGATTGAAACAATCTAGATTCCACAAGAAGACTTTATAATATACATCTAACATCAGGTGTTCTGATCGATTGACCGATTGACAGAAATTTTGATTGATTGACCTCCGAACAACCCTAAATTCTTCACAATTTAAGGGTCATTTCTAATTCATTGAGAGATTAAATTTGGAGATTAATTTGATGCAACAGTTGCGGTGGGTTGGGCTAAAACAGTTTTCATTCGGAAGACTTTTAAAAATTTACCCCATTTCCATAATAATGTTGATTTATTGGACAAAATTGTTAGGTTCTTTGAGAAACAACCATTTGAGTCGAAAACTGAAATATGTGGGGGTGCAATGATGACAAGATTTATGTATGTCCATCATAGCACTATTTTTTTACTTGGAAAAAACCCGTTTCATAGCGTTTTTCAAACGCAAAAAATGATCGTTTTCTAACTGCTATTCACAGATGAGTTTTTGAGCGCTTTTTTTAAAAAAAGATGTCGGTTTTTGAACATTTTTAAATCTAAGAAAAAATATTCTGACCGTTAAGTTTAATTGATGACCGTTTTTGACAGCGAACTTTAGGAGATTACCATTTTTGACCGTTTTTCTAAAAGTTTGACCGTTTTTGACAATTTGAAGTAATAAAAACTTCATACAACATTTGTTCCTATTTGATTAAATCCTTGATTTTTTTGAAGTTTTATATTTTCAAAATATTATTCGCTTTATACAACAAATATATGAAGATATAACAAGTGTAATCATTTTCTGAAAATTTTACACAGAAATCTTGTTTTTCAGAGCTACTAAACCTAACTTTTTTCTATAGAAAGTTGTGCTAAAATCAATTAAATTGAAAATGAGTTTGGTGTCATTTGAACCACTTATATTGACTTGATTGAAATCACACCTGTTTGAGAAAAAAATTAGGGAAATTTGACAGCGTATAAAAAAACCTAACATGAGCGTTGTCATCTGGTCCCGAGTTAAATAATTCGTGTTGGCCAGCTTAACCGCAGACCTTTAATTGTGCTGACTCGATAATCAAAACGATCAAAAACATTCAAAGAAGTGGTCTCCTACAAGACTCTCAAAAACGGCATTTTCCTTAAAAAATAAATAGGCAGTCTGAAAAGCAACCAAAACGATCATTTCTCACAACATTTTGACTATTTTGATCGTTTTGGTCAACTGGGGTGAAGTATCATTCGTTTTTAAGAATTCAATTGTTAGAAAACGAAAGAAAACCAGAGAAATGCGAAGTAATTTTCTGTAAGTTATGATTTTGTTTCTTAAGAACAACAACTATCGCATTTTCCAACACAGTGAATTTTTATTGGAAATCTGGAGTTGTTATGTCGAAAATAGTTTTGTCACTATTGCCAATTATCTGCTTTTTTTTCAATAGAAAAACGTAAAGGCTTTCCATGTGAGTGTGAAGGGAGGAAACAGTCTCATCTTCACTGACTCTGGAATACTGATGGTGACTTCTGAGAAGAATGGAGGAGGAGACATACTTTACAAAAGCAGAGGTAAGAACTTTTATACAGCCGTTGAGTTGTACAAGTAACATAAGATCTTGCATAATAACTTAAAAAATCATACCCTATTATATTTTTCGCAATTTTAATATGAGGAATGCCCTTGGCTAAGAATTCAAACAGCAAGAGCTGTTTTTTATTTAATTTCTGAACCAATTTGTAGATCCAAATTGATGTTACTTAAGATATTTTAAATAACATTTGTCTTGTTGGGACAGAAATAGTCCGTCATTTCCTGTTTGCCCGGGTTGATGTATCAACGCTAAAAAATTGTTAGAAAAAAGAAGATTTGCGGTGAATTTGAATAAAAAGTGCTAGATTTGCTCTCAATACGGTGAATTCGAAGAAAAAAAAATAAGCAGTGAATTTTTTTTCAGCGCTCAAGCAGTGAAAGAAAGTTTTTCACCGCTAGCAGCGGAGTGCGGTGAAAAAAATTTCAGTGCTACCAGGATGCGGTGAAAAAAATTTTACGCTAAAATTGCAAATCTAAATGCTTCTCTTAAATTCACAGGAAATATCATTGAAGTACGTGACATGAAGCAGTGGAATAAGAAGACATTGACATGTAGGTGAGCGGTTCGAACCCTTGTACGGCAGTTTGTTTTTCGTAAGAAATCCGGTGTATGCGGTAAAAATAAAAATTACACAGCTAAAAATCGCAACTCTTACAAAATTCACTGCTAAAAACCTCAAATCTTACAAAAATTCACCGCTTTCACCGCATTGCGGGCGCTTTTCACCGCTATTGACCGCTAATCTTACATTATTTTTTGACCAAATCTCGATCCAGGTGGAAATATTTGTCGATAACCAAACCTTTATGTAATTTAGTGGAGAAGCTGCAACAAATATATAAAAAGATAAAAATTATCCAAAGATTGTGTTTCTTGTCCCCGAACAACTTGCCCATTTCCTAATCGTTGTAATTTTGGTCATCCTAGTTTTAAAATTAAACTCAATGGGAGGACACGTCAAAACTGGCATCTTTGAAAAAATCATGTTTGTGAAAAGAAAACAATCTTTAAAAGGGTTAAAAATTGCCAGTTTTGAAAACAAAATTCGATATGAGTGTGCGAGAAAAGTCATTTTCAAAATTTTGCAGATATGTATTTTTTCCACGAGTACAAATATAACACGCTTGTAATTGGTTTCAAACTAAGTTAGAAGCAATTATATTAGTCTTATCATTCTTTCTGCGCTTTTTCACTGTATTGCTTCTTATGTCTGTTTTCGTTGACATTTTGTTCACAAAAATGAGCCAAACATGTAAATCCCAGAATAAGGAAGTGGTTGAGACACTCTTTTAGAGCACTACTAGTCTCAAAGTTTTCAATTCACTGAAATTGCAGAGAAGCACTCCACCAATCCACAACTCCTCCCCATCACCCATCACTCCCTCGCTCCCTCCATCTCCACCCCTATTGTCAACCCCTCGTCTCACTCTCCCTTCCGTGTTCAGGAAATCCGTTTTTCAGTGTAAGAAATCGCCGTTTCCCGGGTTGAATTTTTCCGCCCAAAATGATGTAAGAGTGGGGCTGCATTGGGAGGATTTTTTAGGAAAATGCAGCTCAAAACTCTTACGTCTTTTTGGGCTGCATTGGGCTTCCAAGGGGGGTAAAATGGTGTAAGAGTGAGGGGGTAAACGACAAATTAACCCCCCACACTTACATCTTTTTTGGTCTGCCAAGGGGGGTAAAATGTTGTAAGAGTGAGGGGGTAAAAGACAAATTAACCCCCCACTCTTACATATTTTTTGGTCTGCCAAGGGGGGTAAAACGATGTAAGAGTTGGGGGTAATTTGTCTTTTACCCCCTCACTCTTACACCATTTTACCCCCTTGGCAGGCCAAAAAAGATGTAATAGTGGGGGGTTAATTTGTCTTTTGCCCCCTCACTCTTACACCATTTTACCCCCTTGGAAGCCCAATGCAGCCCAAAAAGACGTAAGAGTTTTGAGCTGCATTTTCCTAAAAAATACTCCCATTGCAGCCCCACTCTTACGTCATTTTACCCCACTTGGCAGCCCACCTCTTACATCATTTTACCCCCCTGGCAGCCCAACTCTTACATCATTTTACCCCCTCAATCTTACATTGTTTTAGCCCCCATACCTGAAGACTGCCAGTCTTGAACCCACAACCTCTGTACCCTCAGCTGCGTCGCCTTATCCTCCAAACCATCGATGCTTGTCCAACTCTTGACGGTCTATATATATAAATAATAATTGTTAGAATTGCCCAATCACAACAAATTACCCCCTCACTCTTACATGGTTTTACCCCCCTTGGCAGCCCAACTTTTACATCATTTTACCCCCTCTGAACAAATTAACCCCTTCACTCTTACACCATTTTACCCCCCCTTGGCAGCCCAACTTTTACATCATTTTACCCCCTCTGAACAAATTAACCCCTTCACTCTTACACCATTTTACCCCCCTTGGCAGCCCAACTCTTACCTCATTTTACCCCCTCTGGACAAATTACCCCCTCACTCTTACACAATTTTACCCCCCTTGGCAGCCCAATTCCTACATCATTTTACCCCCTCTGAACAAATTATCCCCTCACTCTTACACCATTTTACCCCCTTGGCAGCCCAACTCTTACATCATTTTACACCCTCTGAACAATTTACCCCCTCACTCTTACACCATTTTACCCCCCTTGGCAGCCCATCTCTTACATCATTTTACCCCCTCTGAACAAATAACCCCCTCACTCTTACACCATTTTATCCCGCTTGGCAGCCCAACCCTTACCTCATTTTACCCCTCTGGACAAATTACCCCCTCAGTCTTACACAATTTTATCCCCCTTGGCAGCCCAATTCTTACATCATTTTACCCCCTCTGAACAGATTACACCCTCACTCTTACACCATTTTAGCCCCCTTGGCAGCCCAACTTTTACATCATTTTACCCCCTCTGAACAAATTAACCCCTTCACTCTTACACCATTTTACCTCCCTTGGCAGCCCAACTCTTACCTCATTTTACCCCCTCTGGACAAATTACCCCCTCACTCTTACACAATTTTACCCCCCTTGGCAGCCCAATTCCTACATCATTTTACCCCCTCTGAACAAATTATCCCCTCACTCTTACACCATTTTACCCCCTTGGCAGCCCAACTCTTACATCATTTTACCCCCTCTGAACAATTTACCCCCTCACTCTTACACCATTTTACCCCCCTTGGCAGCCCATCTCTTACATCATTTTACCCCCTCTGAACAAATAACCCCCTCACTCTTACACCATTTTATCCGCTTGGCAGCCCAACCCTTACCTCATTTTACCCCTCTGGACAAATTACCCCCTCAGTCTTACACAATTTTATCCCCCTTGGCAGCCCAATTCTTACATCATTTTACCCCCTCTGAACAGATTACACCCTCACTCTTACACCATTTTAGCCCCCTTGGCAGCCCAACTCTTACATCATTTTACCCCCTCTGAACAAATTAGCCCCTCACTCTTACACCATTTTTTCCCCCTTGGCAACCCAACTCTTACCTCATTTTACCCCCTCTGGACAAATTACCACCTCATTCTTACACAATTTTACCCCCCTTGGTAGCCCAACTCTTACCTCATTTTACCCCCTCTGGACAAATTACCCCCTCAATCTCACACAATTTTATCCCCCTTGGCAGCCCAATTCTTATATCATTTTACCCCCTCTGAACAAATTACCCCCTCACTCTTACACCATTTTTCTCCCCTTGGCAGCCTAACTCTTACATCATTTTACCCCCTCTGAACAAATTACGCCCTCACTCTTACATCATTTTACCCCCCTTGGCATCCCAACTCTTACCTCATTTTACGCCCTCTGGACAAATTACCCCCTCACTCTTACACAATTTTACCCCCCTTGGCAGCCCAATTCCTACATCATTTTACACCCTCTGAACAAATTATCCCCTCACTCTTACACCATTTTACCACCTTGGCAGCCCAACTCTTTCATCATTTTACCCCCTCTGAACAAATTACCCCCTCACTCTTACACCATTTTACCCCCCTTGGCAGCCCATCTCTTACATCATTTTACCCCCTCTGAACAAATAACCCCCTCACTCTTACACCATTTTATCCCCCTTGGCAGCCCAACCCTTACCTCATTTCACCCCCTCTGGACAAATTACCCCCTCAGTCTTACACAATTTCACCCCCCTTGGTAGCCCAATTCTTACATCATTTTACCCCCTCTGAACAGATTACCCCCTCACTCTTACACCACTTTACCCCCCTTAGCAGCCCAACTCTTACATCATTTTACCCCCTCTGAACAAATTAGCCCCTCACTCTTACACCATTTTACCCCCCTTGGCAACCCAACTCTTACCTCATTTTACCCCCTCTGAACAAATTAGCCCCTCACTCTTACACCATTTTAACCCCATTGGCAGCCCAACACTTACCTCATTTTACCCCTCTGGACAAATTACCCCCTCACTCTTACACCATTTTACCCCCCTTGGCAACCCAACTCTTACCTCAATTTACCCCTTCTGGACAAATTACCCCCTCAATCTCACAAAAATTTTAACCCCTTGGCAGCCCAATTCTTACATCATTTTACCCCCTCTGAACAAATTACTCTCTCACTCTTACACCATTTTACCTCCCCCCCTTCGCAGCAGCCCAACTCTTACCTCATTTTACCCCTCTGGACAAATTACCCCCTCACTCTTACACCATTTTACCCCCCTTGGCAACCCAACTCTTACCTCAATTTACCCCCTCTGGACAAATTACCCCCTCAATCTCACACAATTTTAACCCCTTGGCAGCCCAATTCTTACATCATTTTACCCCCTCTGAACAAATTACCCCCTCACTCTTACACCATTTTTCCCCCCTTGGCAGCCTAACTCTTACATCATTTTACCCCCTCTGAACAAATTACGCCCTCACTCTTACATCATTTTACCCCCCTTGGCATCCCAACTCTTACCTCATTTTACCCCCTCTGAACAAATAACCCCCTCACTCTTACACAATTTTACCCCCCTTGGCAGCCCAATTCCTACATCATTTTACCCCCTCTGAACAAATTATCCCCTCACTCTTACACCATTTTACCACCTTGGCAGCCCAACTCTTTCATCATTTTACCCCCTCTGAACAAATTACCCCCTCACTCTTACACCATTTTACCCCCCTTGGCAGCCCATCTCTTACATCATTTTACCCCCTCTGAACAAATAACCCCCTCACTCTTACACCATTTTATCCCCCTTGGCAGCCCAACCCTTACCTCATTTCACCCCCTCTGGACAAATTACCCCCTCAGTCTTACACAATTTCATCCCCCTTGGCAGCCCAATTCTTACATCATTTTACCCCCTCTGAACAGATTACCCCCTCACTCTTACACCACTTTACCCCCCTTGGCAGCCCAACTCTTACATCATTTTACCCCCTCTGAACAAATTAGCCCCTCACTCTTACACCATTTTACCCCCCTTGGCAACCCAACTCTTACCTCATTTTACCCCCTCTGGACAAATTACCACCTCATTCTTACACAATTTTACCCCCCTTGGCAGCCCAATTCCTACATCATTTTACCCCCTCTGAACAAATTAGCCCCTCACTCTTACACCATTTTACCGCACTTGGCAGCCCAACACTTACCTCATTTTACCCCTCTGGACAAATTACCCCCTCACTCTTACACCATTTTACCCCCTTAGCAGCCCAACTTTTACCTCAATTTACCCCCTCTGGACAAATTACCCCCTCACTCTTACACAATTTTATCCCCCTTGGCAGCCCAATTCTTACATCATTTTACCCCCTCTGAACAAATTACCCCCTCACTCTTACACCATTTTACCCCCCTTGGCAACCCAACTCTTACATCATTTTACCCCCTCTGGACAAATTACCACCTCATTCTTACACAATTTTACCCCCCTTGGCAGCCCAATTCCTACATCATTTTACCCCCTCTGAACAAATTAGCCCCTCACTCTTACACCATTTTACCCCCCTTGGCAGCCCAACTCTTACATCATTTTATCCCCTCTGAACAAATTACCCCCTCGCTCTTACACCATTTTACCTCCCTTGGCAGCCCAACACTTACCTCATTTTACCCCTCTGGACAAATTACCCCCTCACTCTTACACCATTTTACCCCCCTTAGCAGCCCAACTCTTACCTCAATTTACCCCCTCTGGACAAATTACCCCCTCACTCTTACACAATTTTATCCCCCTTGGCAGCCCAATTCTTACATCATTTTACCCCCTCTGAACAAATTACCCCCTCACTCTTACACCATTTTACCCCCCTTGGCAGCCCAACTCTTACATCATTTTATCCCCTCTGAACAAATTACCCCCTCGCTCTTACACCATTTTACCTCCCCCCCCCCTTCGCAGCAGCCCAACTCTTACCTCATTTTACCCCCTCTGGACAAATTACCCCCTCAATCTCACACAATTTTATCCCCCTTGGCAGCCCAATTCTTATATCATTTTACCCCCTCTGAACAAATTACCCCCTCACTCTTACACCATTTTACCCCCCTTGGCAACCCAACTCTTACATCATTTTACCCCCTCTGGACAAATTACCACCTCATTCTTACACAATTTTACCCCCCTTGGCAGCCCAATTCCTACATCATTTTACCCCCTCTGAACAAATTAGCCCCTCACTCTTACACCATTTTACCCCCCTTGGCAGCCCAACTCTTACATCATTTTATCCCCTCTGAACAAATTACCCCCTCGCTCTTACACCATTTTACCTCCCCCCCTTCGCAGCAGCCCAACTCTTACCTCATTTTACCCCCTCTGGACAAATTACCCCCTCAATCTCACACAATTTTATCCCCCTTGGCAGCCCAATTCTTATATCATTTTACCCCCTCTGAACAAATTACCCCCTCACTCTTACACCATTTTACCCCCCTTGGCAACCCAACTCTTACATCATTTTACCCCCTCTGGACAAATTACCACCTCATTCTTACACAATTTTACCCCCCTTGGCAGCCCAATTCCTGAATCATTTTACCCCCTCTGAACAAATTAGCCCCTCACTCTTACACCATTTTACCCCCCTTGGCAGCCCAACACTTACCTCATTTTACCCCTCTGGACAAATTACCCCCTCACTCTTACACCATTTTACCCCCCTTGGCAGCCCAACTCTTACCTCAATTTACCCCCTCTGGACAAATTACCCCCTCACTCTTACACAATTTTATCCCCCTTGGCAGCCCAATTCTTATATCCCTTTACCCCCTCTGAACAAATTACCCCCTCACTCTTACACCATTTTACCCCCCGTGGCAACCCAACTCTTACATCATTTTACCCCCTCTGGACAAATTACCACCTCATTCTTACACAATTTTACCCCCCTTGGCAGCCCAATTCCTACATCATTTTACCCCCTCTGAACAAATTAGCCCCTCATTCTTACACCATTTTATCCCCCTTGGCAGCCCAACACTTACCTCATTTTACACCTCTGGACAAATACCCCTCACTCTTACAACATTTTACACCCATTGGCAGCCCAACTCTTAGCTCATTTTACCCCCTCTGGACAAATTACCCCCTCACTCTTACACCATTTTAACCCCCTTGGCAGCCCAACTCTTACCTCATTTTACCCCCTCTGGACAAATTACCCCCTCAATCTCACACAATTTTATCCCCCTTGGCAGCCCAATTCTTATATCCCTTTACCCCCTCTGAACAAATTACCCCCTCACTCTTACACCATTTTACCCCCCTTGGCAGCCCAATTCCTGAATCATTTTACCCCCTCTGAACAAATTAGCCCCTCACTCTTACACCATTTTACCCCCCTTGGCAGCCCAACACTTACCTCATTTTACCCCTCTGGACAAATTACCCCCTCACTCTTACACCATTTTACCCCCCTTGGCAGCCCAACTCTTACCTCAATTTACCCCCTCTGGACAAATTACCCCCTCACTCTTACACAATTTTATCCCCCTTGGCAGCCCAATTCTTATATCCCTTTACCCCCTCTGAACAAATTACCCCCTCACTCTTACACCATTTTACCCCCCGTGGCAACCCAACTCTTACATCATTTTACCCCCTCTGGACAAATTACCACCTCATTCTTACACAATTTTACCCCCCTTGGCAGCCCAATTCCTACATCATTTTACCCCCTCTGAACAAATTAGCCCCTCATTCTTACACCATTTTATCCCCCTTGGCAGCCCAACACTTACCTCATTTTACCCCTCTGGACAAATACCCCTCACTCTTACAACATTTTACACCCATTGGCAGCCCAACTCTTAGCTCATTTTACCCCCTCTGGACAAATTACCCCCTCACTCTTACACCATTTTAACCCCCTTGGCAGCCCAACTCTTACCTCATTTTACCCCCTCTGGACAAATTACCCCCTCAATCTCACTCAATTTTATCCCCCTTGGCAGCCCAATTCTTATATCCCTTTACCCCCTCTGAACCAATTACCCCCTCACTCTTACACCATTTTACCCCCCTTGGCAGCCTAACTCTTACATCATTTTACCCCCTCTGAACAAATTACGCCCTCACTCTTACACCATTTTACCCCCTTGGCAGCCGAACTCTTACCTCATTTTACCCCCTCTGGAAAAATTACCACCTCATTCATACACAATTTTACCCCCCCCCCTTGGCATCCCAATTCCTATTTCAGTTTACCCCCCTCAGAACAAATTACCCCCTCACTCTTACACCATTTTACCCCCCTTGGCAGCCCAACACTTACCTCATTTTACCCCTCTGGACAAATACCCCTCACTCTTACAACATTTTACACCCATTGGCAGCCCAACTCTTAGCTCATTTTACCCCCTCTGGACAAATTACCCCCTCACTCTTACACCATTTCAACCCCCTTGGCAGCCCAACTCTTACCTCAATTTACTCCCTCTGGACAAATTACCCCCTCACTCTTACACAATTTTATCCCCCTTGGCAGCCCAATTCTTACATCATTTTACCCCCTCTGAACAAATTACCCCCTCACTCTTACACCATTTTACCCCCCTTGGCAGCCCAACTCTTACATCATTTTATCCCCTCTGAACAAATTACCCCCTCGCTCTTACACCATTTTACCTCCCCCCCCCCTTTGCAGCAGCTCAACTCTTACCTCATTTTACCCCCTCTGGACAAATTACCCCCTCAATCTCACACAATTTTATCCCCCTTGGCAGCCCAATTCTTATATCCCTTTACCCCCTCTGAACAAATTACCCCCTCACTCTTACATCATTTTACCTCCCTTGGCAGCCTAACTCTTACATCATTTTACCCCCTCTGAACAAATTACGCCCTCACTCTTACACCATTTTACCCCCCTTGGCAGCCCAACTCTTACCTCATTTTACCCCTCTGGACAAATACCCCTCACTCTTACAACATTTTACACCCATTGGCAGCCCAACTCTTAGCTCATTTTACCCCCTCTGGACAAATTACCCCCTCACTCTTACACCATTTTAACCCCCTTGGCAGCCCAACTCTTACCTCAATTTACCCCCTCTGGACAAATTACCCCCTCACTCTTACACAATTTTATCCCCCTTGGCAGCCCAATTCTTACATCATTTTACCCCCTCTGAACAAATTACCCCCTCACTCTTACACCATTTTACCCCCCTTGGCAGCCCAACTCTTACATCATTTTATCCCCTCTGAACAAATTACCCCCTCGCTCTTACACCCTTTTACCTCCCCCCCTTCGCAGCAGCCCAACTCTTACATCATTTTACCCCCTCTGGACAAATTACCCGCTCAATCTCACACAATTTTATCCCCCTTGGCAGCCCAATTCTTATATCATTTTACCCCCTCTGAACAAATTACCCCCTCACTCTTACACCCTTTTACCCCCCTTGGCAGCCTAACTCTTACATCATTTTACACCCTCTGAACAAATTACGCCCTCACTCTTACACCATTTTACCCCCCTTGGCAGCCCAACTCTTACCTCATTTTACCCCCTCTGGATAAATTACCACCTCATTCATACACAATTTTACCCCCCTTTGCATCCCAATTCCTATTTCAGTTTACCCCCTCAGAACAAATAACCCCTTCACTCTTACACCATTTTACCCCCCTTGGCAGCCCAACACTTACCTCATTTTACCCCTCTGGACAAATACCCCTCACTCTTACAACATTTTACACCCATTGGCAGCCCAACTCTTAGCTCATTTTACCCCCTCTGGACAAATTACCCCCTCACTCTTACACCATTTTAACCCTCTTGGCAGCCCAATTCTTACATCATTTTACCCCCTCTGAACAAATTACCCCCTCACTCTTACACCATTTTATCCCCCTTGGCAGCCCAACTCTTACCTCATTTTACCCCCTCTGGACAATTTACCCCCTCACTCTTACACCATTTTACCCCCCTTGGCAGCCCAACTCTTACCTCATTTTACCCCCTCTGGACAATTTACCCCCTCACTCTTACACAATTTTACCATCCTTAGCAGCCCAATTCCTACATCATTTTACCCCCTCTGAAAAAAACTACCCCCTCACTCTTACACCATTTTACCCCCCTTGGCAGCCCAACTCTTACATCATTTTACCCCCTCTGAACAAATTACCCCCTCACTCTTACACCATTTTACCCCCCTTGGCAGCCCAACTCTTAGCTCATTTTACCCCCACAGGACAAATTACCCCCTCACTCTTACACCATTTTACCCCCCATTGCAGCCCACTCTTACATTGCAATTTCAATCAGGGGGTGTAATTCATTAAAGGTCCTCCCATTGCAGCCCATTGCAGCCCACTCTTACATGACAATTTCAGTCATGGGGGGTAATTCCTGAAAACTCCTCCCATTTCAGCCCATTGCAGACCACTCTTACATGGCAATTTCAGTCAGGTGGGGTAATTCCTTAAAACTCCTCCCATTGCAGCCCATTGCAGCCCACTCCTACATGGCAATTTCAGTCATGGGGGGTAATTCCTTAAAAGTCCTCCCATTGCAGCCCATTGCAGCCCACTCTTACATGGCAATTTCAGTCAGGGGGGTAATTCCTGAAACTCCTCCCATTTCAGCCCATTGCAGACCACTCTTACATGACAATTTCAGTCATGGGGGGTAATTCCTGAAAACTCTTCCCATTGCAGCCCATTGCAGCCCACTCTTACATGGCAATTTCAGTCAGGGGGGGGGGGGGTAATTCCTTAAAAGTCCTCCCATTGCAGACCATTGCAGCCAACTCTTACATGGCAATTTCAGTCAGGGGGGGGGGGGTAATTCCTTAAAAGTCCTCCCATTGCAGCCCACTCTTACATGGCAATTTCAGTCAGGGGGGTAATTCGTTAAAAGTCCTCCCATTGTAGACCACTGCAGCCCACTCTTACATGGCAATTTCAGTCATGGGGGGTAATTCCCTAAAACTCCTCCCATTGCAGCCAACTTTTACATGGCAATTTCAGTCAGGGGGGGGTAATTCCTTAAAAGTCCTCCCATTGCAGCCCATTGCAGCCCACTCTTACATGACAATTTCAGTCATGGGGGGTAATTCCTGAAAACTCCTCCCATTGCAGCCCATTGCAGCCCACTTTTACATGGCAATTTCAGTCAGGGGGGTAATTCCTTAAAAGTCCTCCCATTGCAGCCCAACTCTTACATCATTTTACCCCCTCAGAACAAATTACCCCCACACTCTTACATCAATTTATCCCCATAGACAAATTACCCCCCATTCTTACATCAAAATGGGATGATTTTAGGGAGGACATTCGACCCGGGTTTTCGTCGTTTTCCTTTGGCAAAACAGATCAAAACCCGTATGTGGTAATCGTCGTTTTCGTCGTTTTTTGTCGTTTTCAAATTGTAAGAAATGATTGTTTTTTCGTCGTTATTTTGTGTAAGAAAATATAGTTTCTCGTCGTTTTTCGTCGTTTCATACAGGTGAATCGTTCTGTTTTCGTCGTTTCTTATATGTCAACCGTCGTTTTATCGTCGTTTCTCATATGTGAATTGTCGTTTTTTGGTCGTTTATTACCAGCGGATCTTCGTTATTTGTTCTTCAAAAATCATCAAATCTGGTCAAATTTGGTGCGTTTCGAGGTTCATGTGTACTCTAAACGTTGAGTTTTGAGTACGACGGATGTGCAAATATGGCAATAAATGCACCAGAAACTTGTCTAAATGATATGAAATTGAAGGACAGTATGTTCGTGGGACAGATTATGGTCGTAGAGACCAACTCATGACCCTGATGTGTCCTTTTATGAAACGAATTAATATATACCTGCAGAGAAGCTGCTGAAATGAGCTTGCTGCCTTCTCAGAAAGTCATTGCCTTCTTCTTACTCAGCGCTTTTTGTCAAAGAAAAAACAAAAACTTGAAAACTATGACTGCTTAGAAAACAAACAGTAGGAGAAACGACAAAAACAATCAGAAAACGACATAAGAAACGATGACAAACGGCGACAAAAGATATATTCCTACATGAAAAAGAAGACGAAAACGACCGAATCGAACGAAAACGATGAAAGAATCAACAAAAGACAACTCCGGCAAAAAACACAACGCTCTATCTCTCCTTTTAAATACTCACTCATTTCCAATATGCTCACGCCAATATACATTTTTTTTAAAAAAAAAGTAAAATTTGGGAAATCTGACAAAAAATTAGGTATTACAAAGAATACTCGAACAAAACTTTTTCCATGGTTTAATGAGCGTTGTTAAATCTATCAATTAGCATGACTTTAACTCATCCCAAAATGAAGACTTTTCAATTTAGTCAAACAGTACTAGAAGTAACGGGTATATACGTGAAATAAGGGAAAATGTACTGCACATTCTGATGACCCTTGAATTTGCAGCAACCCAGGCGTTTTAAAACAATTTTTTGCTTTTATCTTCGTTTTTTAACGCGTAAATGTGGTCGATTTGCGCTGATTACATTTTATAAAATTTTTTTAATAGGAACATTGACAACAAATAGAAATTGAGCGATGGTTTCTCGATTGACTTAAATTTTTGGAATTCACGTTGTAAAGCAGAATTGTAAAGTCACTGATCGGATACAAAAAATGTTTCGAGGTTTTATATATGTGCATTCAGCAATATTTAGATTGATTAAGCGACTGCACGCTAAATAATGAAGGACGTTTTTATGAGACGTCTCTATGGTTTTTTTTCAGAGCTTGGAAAACCATTTACATAATTTTATAGCACTTTAAAATTCTAAGAAAACTCTTGGACTTTGTTTTGGGCAGAAATTTTTTACTTTAGATAAAAAAAAGTACTGGTGAAAATAGTACTAAACTTTTTCACTCAGTTGACTAAACTGAAAAAGTTATTCTCACACTTTGCGAAAACACCATTACCCTGAAACGAACAAACCAAAAGCGCCAAGATTCCACTGCACTAGTGACAGTTTTGCTTGGGGAAATGAAATGTACGGAAATCATACTTTAAGTGTAAATTAACTAAAAAATTAATTTAAAAGGTGCAGGTAATTTTACATTAATTTGACCTCTGCGGGTAAATTGCAGGTAACTTGTGCAGGACAACTGCGTGAATTCTTCAGGTAATTTTACCTGAAATTGCAGGTGCATTCAGGTGCGGTGCAGTTAGCGTGCAAGAACGCCAAAACACGTGCACAGTTCAGGTAAATTTAACTGCAATTTTAAGCAATTTTACTTGCTTTTTCTTAGTGTGTGTTTTCTCCGGTAAACTTCTCCAGAGTATTGCAATAGTTATTCGAAACACAACAGTCAGTTCTTAGGGAAGTTATGACTTTGAAATTTTCAACGTGAAAGAGAATACCATTATTAAGCAAATTTTGGGATATTGCTACAAGAGCCCTCGAGCAATAAAGCGCAAAGACTTTAGTGATAAACCACATTATCATTTTGAGCCAAATTATGGTGGTTATATGCACATGAGTGCACTTTTTTTGTCTGTATTTGAAGAATTAAAGCAAAATGGTGAAGTTCTTGCATTCACATGGCTATTTTTGCGTCTTTCAGTTTTCTTAATTGATATTGATGCCTGTCTGTTTTCCTTAAAAAACCTCAGAATTTTAAGTCGTAATTAATTATCAATAACGGGAGGTTATTATGGGGGTCATTGACAGCAATAACGCTGGTTATTGTGGCCCAAAAAGGCATTAAAAGCAGTTCTTTCGACGTATTTTTAGACGTTTTTTGCACTGTTAGTAGCATTTTCAGACTCCATACTTTCAATGCGAATAGCATTTTCAGTCTGTTCTTTTATCATAATGCAGTCTAATTTCGGAAAATTTTTTTTGTTCTGAATTTTCTCATGAAAAGTCTAAAATATGACATGATCATAGTACTGGTCAGAGTAAAAATACAGAATTGAAATACTATGTTTCAGTTCTGATTTAGTCTGAGAGTAAAGTCCGGGTGCATATTAAAAACATTACCATTTTGACATTCTCTTCAGCTAAGAATTTCTATGATTTTTTTCTAAGCTAAAACAATTCCTAAGCAAAAATATTTTTCCTTAGCTAAAAAATTTCTTCTAAAAAATCACATGTTTATGTGACTTTTGTTGATATGGGAACGATCTACAACAAAAACTGATTGAAAATTGTTACTCCTTACGAAAGTGTTTCAACATCTCATCCAAACCAGTCTGAATGGTTAATTGTCTCAATTTTTTAACCGCTTCTACCTGTTAATTTTAATTCGGTAAGATTTGGGCATCATTACAGCAGTCAAGGAGTCGGCAAAACGCGAAATGTGCAGCCAAATGAGCGGCTAATCCGATCAAAGCGCTTGTATTTCACAAAGGATATTTTAAGAGGTGACCAGACAATAGATCAAAAAGACAATTGATATAAAATTGGGAAAACAGATCGCAAACCATTCTCTATACTCCCAATGGCTGACATTAAGTCTGATAGGCTAATGAGCAATTTGAATAATTTCATTTTCTGTCTAGAATCCCATTTTTTGCTTTCTATTCTACTGTCCTTTCGAACTAATGTGCTAGCAGCATTTTAAGAACACGTGTTCCAACGCACGAAGTTAATTCCACCTATGAAGTAGTGCAACATTTCAATCCATCGCTGGAAAATATGATCATGTCATCGGCACTGTTCTGAGGTGTATGTATTAATCTTTTTTTAAAAAAAAATTGTAGATGTGGCCAGCCATCACTGCTCTCGAACAGTCGATGGAGTGGCCAGAGATGCGGTTAAATTCATAGGCAGACCCGCTCACACAATAGATGAATGCGCCGCTGGGAAAATTCCTTCCGACATCTCTGAAGCAACGGTGAATGTTTTGACAAACGCCACGGTAGGAGGAATGGATGCAATAGGGTGGTGGTGGATAGCAGACTGGGTCAAAAATATCTGCCCAATTGTGGCAGACGGCGCAGAAATAGCAGGAGAAGTGCAATCTACAAAGGGTGGAGTTACAACCTACTTCACATGCATCTTCGGTAGGAAAGCTTTTACATCTTTTTCACATCGCAATTTCCGATTTGAACCATACGTTTGTCCGTTTAATTCCACGACCAGTTAAAAAAAATTGTGAAAAAACGCTGAAATCACAGTTTGTGAAACCCTTTTACATTAAAACTTATGATCAAAGAAGCTTCATAGAAAACCTCTGAATTAAAAAAAAAACGGAATGATTTCTCCCTTCAGAAATGAAAATAGTTAAAATTTTGACATTAACTGCTAAATTTTTATAACTTTTCACGTCAAAAGTTCAGCAGCGTCTGCAACGCCTGATAGCCATGGCCCGTAATGCATAGCCAACCCCTATAGGTCACAACAATTACTATTAGCTTCGGTTTCATGCAAACCTAGAGAATACTTCTTTGTTTTGCATTGCCCCATTGCTGCAAGTTCCTCATTAACACACGTCTGTTTTCTCCAAAATTTTGTAAAAAAACGTCCTACAGCCTACTTGTTAGAAAAACTATTTAGGCTTCATATGTCGTTGAATTTTTGATATTTAATTGATCTAACTTAAATCACTCTATTTACACCAGGTACCTGGCGACAGTAAATTCATGCCCGACTTAACTAAAAAACTCTCAGTCAGTAACTTTTCTTTCTAATTTTTTTAACACAAAATTATTTCAGAGACACCTTGTATTTATGGTACACTGACTAGAACAAAAGTGGTCAAAGCTGACCTTAGAAATTTTTGTGACCAACGGGGTGAAAAGAGATCTCTCTATGAGTGTTCACACGCTGCTTTGCAAGAGTCCCCTAAAGCTACTCACGCGTACTTGACATCAAGTGGAATGTGTTATTCGTGTGCTGTTGCGCTTAAGGGAGACACCATCATACTCTATAATGGAACCACCAATGACAGTGTTTGTATCCTAAAAGGTTAGATTAATTTCCTTCCTATCAATCTCCTCTTATTGTATTGCTAGCTGAGCAATCAATCCTTCATTTTGCTGTTTAAACCTATCGTCCAGTTATATGACTAAATTACAGCACATGATAGAATCTAGTAACAGAAAATATGAAGAAATGTTTGATGCTCTAAAGCCCGGGTCGAGGTTTGGCGGTGAATTTTCGTAAGAAATGCGGTGAAATGCGGTGAAAAAAAAATAATTTTCACCGCGTATTTCTTACATCTTTTTGCGGTGAATGCGGTGAATCGCGGTGAATTATCTATTTTCACCGCGTTCTCAGTATTCTAAAAAAGAATCGTACCCACAGTGGTTCGCACCTCTGACCTCCTGCATGCCTTCCTCTGCTTAGTCCTCTGCGCCAACTTTCACTTACATCTTCGAAATTTCTTGTGAATTTAAATCAGATTAAGTAAACTTTGGAAATCATAAGCGGTGAATTTTTGTAAGAAATGCGGTGAATTTCGCGGTGAATTTTTGTAAGAAACTAGCCATTCCGTATATATGAATTAAAATTTTACCACCTCACCTTTACATCATTTTACGCCTCTAAAACTACCTCTAATCTCATATCTTTTTTAAGAAAAATTTTCTTGGTGAAGCCTAAAAATTCTGCTTTACTCATCATTACCGCTTTTTCTTACCTCCCCAATAACTTCCACTAATTTAAAAATTCTCCCCTTACTCCCCATTACACCCTTAGCTTGCATCGCTTTACCTTCCTAAACTTGCCCCCTAATCTTAAATCTTTTTTTGGGGTAACTTTCAGGGGGTAAAATCTAAAATTTCATCCCGTCACCCCTCTTTACGCCCCTAATCTTAAATTTTTTACCCCCTGAAATTACCACCCTAATCTTACATTTTTTTTGGGGGGGGGGGGTAATGTTTGGGAAGGGGTAATTTCAGTCAGGGCGTAATTCCTCCAAAGTCCTCCCATTGCAGCCCATTGCAGCCCACTCTTGCTTGGCAATTTTAGTAAGGGATGATTTTTCAAAATTCCTCCCATTGAGGCCAAACTCTTACATCATTTTACCCCCCCCCCCCCCCCCCAGACCAATTTACCCCCTCACTTTTACAATTTACCCCCATAGACAAATTACCCCCAACTCTCACGACAAAATGCGAGGATTTTAGGGAGGATATTCGAACCGGGATTCAACAAAACATGTGGAATCTTGGTTTTTGTATACAATTTAGAATACATGAGCAAGATAAATTACTTTTTTGTATCTGTTTTGCCCTATATACAATTGTATCTCTCTTTCGCGTTTTAATGCAAATTTTCCAACAGAAACTCCGTGTTGTATCGACTGAGGATATACTTTAAGTTATGAAATGCGAATGCTCAATACCAAACCAAGAGTGGATTTTGCAATGAAAATTCGATAATGATTGTCTCACAATTAGACTTTACTTTTCTAAATCCGAATTTGCGAGACAAAACAAAGTTGTCTTGGACATATGTTGAAATTAACTACCGCAAAATGTTATTTAGATGAACTGATTAATCGCCTGTCTGGAACAGATTGCCAATTTTTCTGATAATTTCGACTTTTGGGGTTATGCTAGAATTTGCTACAGGACATCTGTAATTCATAAGAACTAGCAGGCCCGCAAAAATATAACAAAATCATTTGAAAAACAGAAGTTTTAAAATTCATTTTTTTTCTACCACCTCGGGCTGGAACACATGCCCCTCGTTCAACAGCCATAGGTATTACGCTACGTTACCGATGTGTTTGGTTTAGTATAATACCTCCAAGTCCCAGCAATTTTGTGTTCAACTTTTTTCGGCTTTGCTGACCCTTATAATTAGGGAGCACTAAGACTTGTACAGATAACGAAAATCTACACGGTGTCGTAGCGTAACGCATGTAATACGTTAGGCTGCATTTTTAAGGGGCGTAAAAAAGAGAAGAAACAAGATATGGGGGAGAGAAAACAGAAAAGACAGAAGGGAATGAGAAAAGAAAGAAACGAAAGGGCGAAACGAGACAGAAGACAAAGGAAAGACAGAAAAAAGAAAAAGGGCAGCGAAACAGAACAGAAGAAAAAGAGAGAAAACAAACACAGAAGAGACAAAAGAAAGAGAAAAAAAGACAGAAAAGAAAGGAAGAGAAAGAGAGAAAAGAAAGATAAAACGAGAGAAAAAATGACCGAAAAAAAAACAAAATAGAGAGAAAAGATTGGTGGACGAAAGAAGAAAAAGTCAAAAAAGACAAATGAAACAGAGAAAGAAAAACAAACGGAAAAAGAGCAAGAGAGAAAGGAGGGAAAAGAAAAAAAGGACAGAAAAGAAAGAGAAAAGAAAGACAAACAAAAGAGAGAAAAAAATCGAGAAATGAAAGACAGAGAAGAGACAAAAGACAGAAAAGCAAGAAAAGAGAAAAGCAAGAGAGAAGTAAGAGAGAAAAACAGGGGAGAGAGAGAGAGAGAGAGAAAAGGCGAAAGGAGAGAAAGAAGAGAAAGAAGGAGCAGAAAGAAACAAATGAGAAAAGAAAGGAAAAAAGAACAGAAAGGTAATAGTTAAAAGAAAGAGAGAAAAGAGACAGAATTGAAAGGCAGGAAAGAGAAACGCACGATAAAAGAAAAAGAAATCAACAGGGAAAAGAAAGACAGAAAAAACACAAAAGAGCAGTAGAAAAAAGAAAAACAGAAAGGAAAGAGAAAAGAACGAGAAACGACAGAGGAACGAAAGAGAAAACGAATGAAAACAAATAAAGGCAGGGAAAAAAACAGACAAAAGCAATAGAGAAAAGAGAGAAAAGAAATACACAAAAGAAACAGGAAAACGACAGAAAGCAAAAAAGAGAGAAAGCAGAAAGAACAGAGAAAACAAGAGACGAGAGACACAGAAAAGAAAAACGAAAAGAGGCAGAAAATACTATCAGAAAGAAATGAGAGAAAAGAAAAACCAAAGACAGAAAAGCAGGAGAACAGAAAGGAAAAAAAGAAAAACAAGTGAGCGAGACAATAAAGAGAGAAGCTAAACAGGAACAAAATAGAAAGGATGAGAAAAAAGGCAGAAAACAACAGAAAAGAGAAAACAAAGAGAAAAGAACAGCAAAGAAAGAGTACAGTGAGACAGAAAAGAAATAGAAAGGAAAGAGGAAAGAACAACAAGCTAAAGAGAGGAACGAAAAAGAGAAAAACCATTAAGAAACTAAAAGGAGAGAAGAAAGAATAAAAAAAGAGAAAAGAAACGGAGACAAGTACAGAAAAACACTGAAAAAAAAGCCGAACGACAGAAAAGAGAGAGAGAAAAGCAAAATAAAAGGAGAGATAAAGAAAGGAAAAAAGAAAGAGAAAAGAAAGTGAAAGGAAAGATAAAAAGCAGAAGAGACAGAGAAAAAGAATTATAACCAAAAACAAAGAAATAAAAGAGAAAATAAAAAGAAAAAGAAGGAGCAAAGAAGGAAAGAAACGGAAGAGAAAAGATCTTCCTTCGAAAGTAAATAAAAATAGACCAAATTCTTCACAACCTAACTTTTGAAAAAAAGCTGGCAACAAAAGATTCAGTTAATTAAACTTCAATTGTTCAAAACTTTTATGAGACTGAGATCAAGCAAAACTGAAAACAAAAAAAGCAAAAGATTGTTTATAAATTGGTCACGCAAACATTCAGCGTAATAAGTTCCGATTAAAAACATCCGCGGCTATCCAGTCATTGACCTTTATTGCATAAATTACTTTTCGGTCACTCACTTTTTGACAATGACAGCTTTTCGGTCATAGGCAGCTTTTCCAAAAATGAAACATTTTTACATTCAGTATTCAGTCATTGACCTTTACGGCATAGGTAACATTTTGGTCATTTACTTTTTGGCAAGGTCAAGTTTTCAGTCATTGACCTTTTTCAAAATACATGCGAATCAAAAAGGTTTGATCTATAATTAAAAGGCTTTGAAACATGTGAAGATTAGGAGCTTAAACATGGTGGTATAGGTATTCAAATTATTTTTAATATGTAGATTGATAGAAGATAGATAGTGACAGGAGAAAGGCATGGAGCACAAAAAAATGTGATAAAAGGAGGGAATTGGAGAAAGTGGAAACGGATGCGACGTTAATGGACAAAAATCACGATGAAAACGCGGCTCATCTGTTTCTTAGCTCAACTCATTCCGCTTTTGCCTCTTAACTCACGGACCCCTCTTCGAATCCTACTGTTGCTAGTCGCTTTTTGCCGAAAAGCATGTTTAGGGGCTGTTAAAACATGTAACGATAATGAGCTTAAACATGGTGCCTTTTATGTCGACACTGAATTAATATATAGATATAGATGACAGCTTTTCGGTCATAGGCAGCTTTTCGAACAATGAACCATTTTTACAATCAGTATTCAGTCATTGACCTTTACGGCATAGGTAACTTTTCGGTCATTTACTTATTGGCAAGGTCAAGTTTTCTCTCATTGACCTTTTTCAAAATACATGCGAATCAAAACGCTTTGATGTATATTTAAGAGGCCTTAAAACATGTGAAGATTAGGAGCTTAAATATGGTGGTATAGGTATTCGAATTATTTTTAATATGTAGATTGATACAAGATAGATAGTGACAGGAGAAAGGCATGGAGCACAAAAAATTGTGAAAGGAGGGAATTGGAGAAAGTACAAACGGATGCAACGTTAATGGACAAAAATCCCGATACATACGTGGCTCATCTGTTTTTTAGCTCAACTCTTTGCGCTTTTGACTCTTAACTCACATACTCCGGTTCGAATCCGACTGTTGCCAGTCGTTTTTGCCGAAAAGCATGTTTAGGGGCTGTTAAAAGATGTAAAGATAAGGAGCTTAAACATGGTGCCTTTTATGTCGACACTGAATTAATATATAGATATAGATGACAGCTTTTCGGTCATAGGCAGCTTTTCGAACAATGAACCATTTTTACATTCAGTATTCAGTCATTGACCTTTACGGCATAGGTAACTTTTCGGTCATTTACTTTTTGGCAAGGTCAAGTTTTCTGTCATTGACCTTTTTCAAAATACATGCGAATCAAAACGCTTTGATGTATATTTAAGAGGCCTTAAAACATGTGAAGATTAGGAGCTTAAATATGGTGGTATAGGTATTCGAATTATTTTTAATATGTAGATTGATACAAGATAGATAGTGACAGGAGAAAGGCATGGAGCACAAAAAATTGTAAAAGAAAAGAAATTGGAGAAAGTGGAAACGGATGCGACGTTACTGGACAAAAATCGCAAAAAATACTCGGCTCATCTGTTTCTTAGCTCAACTCATTGCGCTTTTGCCTCTTAACTCGCAAACCCCGGTTCGAATCCGACTGTTGCCAGTCACTTTTTGCCGAAAAGCATGTTTAGGGGCTGTTAAAAGATGTAGAGATAAGGAGCTTAAACATGGTGCCTTTTATGTCGACACTGAATTAATATATAGATATAGATGACAGCTTTTTGGTCATAGGCAGCTTTTCGAAAAAGGAACCATTTTTACATTCAGTATTCAGTCATTGACCTTTACGGCATAGGTACTTTTCGGTCATTTACTTTTTGGCAAGGTCAAATTTTCGGTAATTGACATTTTTCAAAACACATGCGAATCAAAACGTTTCGATGTCTATTTGAGAGGCCTTAAAACATGTGAAGATTAGAAGCTTAAACATAAAGGTATAGGTATCAAAATTATTTTTATTATGTAGATTGATAGAAGATAGATAGTGACAGGAGAAAGGCATGGAGCACAAAAAATTGTGAAAAAAGGAGGGAATTGGAGAAAGTGGAAACGGATGCGACGTTAATGGACAAAAATCCCGATAAATACGCGACTCATCTGTTTCTTAGCTCAACTCATTGCGCTTTTGCCTCTTAACTCACAGACCGCGGTTCGAACCCGACTGTTGCCAGTCGCTTTTTGCCGAAAAGCATGTTTAGGGGCTGTAAAAACATGTAAAGATTAGGAGCTTAAACATGGTGCCTTTTATGTCGACTCTGAATTAATATATAGATATAGATGACAGCTTTTCGGTCAAAGGCAGCTTTTCGAACAATGAACCATTTTTGCATTCAGTATTCAGTCATTGACCTTTACGGCATAGGTAACTTTTCGGTCATATACTTTTGGGCAGTCAAGTTTTCGGTCATTAACCTTTTTCAAATTACATGCGAATCAAAACGCTTTGATGTATATTTAAGAGGCCTTAAAACATGTGAAGATTAAGAGTTCAAATATGGTGGTATAGGTATCCGAGTTTTTTTTAATATGTAGTTTGATACAAGATAGATAGTGACAGAAAGCATGGAGCAAAAAAAATATGAAAAGAGGGAATTGGAAAAAGTAGAAACAGATGCGATGTTAATGGACACAAACCCCGATAAATACGCGGCTCATCTGTTTCTTAGCTCAACTCATTGCGCTTTTGCCTCTTAACTCGCATACCCCGTTTCGAATCCGACTGTTGCCAGTCGCTTTTTGCCTAAAAGCATTTTTAGGGGCTGTTAAAAGATGTAGAGATAAGGAGCTTAAACATGGTGCCTTTTATGTCGACACTGAATTAATATATAGATATAGATGACAGCTTTTTGGTCATAGGCAGCTTTTCGAAAAAGGAACCATATTTACATTCAGTATTCAGTCATTGACCTTTACGGCATAGGTAACTTTTCGGTCATTTACTTTTTGGCAAGGTCAAGTTTTCGGTCATTGACTTTTTTCAAAATACATGCGAATCAAAACGCTTTGACGTCTATTTAAGAGGTCTTAAAACATGTGAAGGTTAGGAGCTTAAACATAAAGATATAGGTATTCGAATTATTTTCATCATGTAGAATGATAGAAGATAGATAGTGACAGGAGAAAGGCATGGAGCACAAAAAATTGTAAAAGAAAGGAAATTGGAGAAAGTGGAAACGGATGCGACGTTAATGGACAAAAATCCCAATAAATACGCGGCTCATCTGTTTCTTAGCTCAACTCATTGCGCTTTTGCCTCTTAACTCGCAAACCCCGGTTCGAATCCGACTGTTGCCAGTCGCTTTTTGCCAAAAAGCATGTTTAGGGGCTGTTAAAAGATGTAAAGATAAGGAGCTTAAACATGGTGCCTTTTATGTCGACACTGAATTAATATATAGATATAGATGACAGCTTTTTGGTCATAGGCAGCTTTTCGAAAAAGGAACCATATTTACATTCAGTATTCAGTCATTGACCTTTACGGCATAGGTAACTTTTCGGTCATTTACTTTTTGGCAAGGTCAAGTTTTCGGTCATTGACTTTTTTCAAAATACATGCGAATCAAAACGCTTTGACGTCTATTTAAGAGGTCTTAAAACATGTGAAGGTTAGTAGCTTAAACATAAAGATATAGGTATTCGAATTATTTTCATCATGTAGAATGATAGAAGATAGATAGTGACAGGAGAAAGGCATGGAGCACAAAAAATTGTAAAAGAAAGGAAATTGGAGAAAGTGGAAACGGATGCGACGTTAATGGACAAAAATCCCAATAAATACGCGGCTCATCTGTTTCTTAGCTCAACTCATTGCGCTTTTGCCTCTTAACTCGCAAACCCCGGTTCGAATCCGACTGTTGCCAGTCGCTTTTTGCCGAAAAGCATGTTTAGGGGCTGTTAAAAGATGTAAAGATAAGGAGCTTAAACATGGTGCCTTTTATGTCGACACTGAATTAATATATAGATATAGATGACAGCTTTTTGGTCATAGGCAGCTTTTCGAAAAAGGAACCATATTTACATTCAGTATTCAGTCATTGACCTTTACGGCATAGGTAACTTTTCGGTCATTTACTTTTTGGCAAGGTCAAGTTTTCGGTCATTGACTTTTTTCAAAATACATGCGAATCAAAACGCTTTGACGTCTATTTAAGAGGTCTTAAAACATGTGAAGTTTAGGAGCTTAAACATAAAGATATAGGTATTCGAATTATTTTCATCATGTAGAATGATAGAAGATAGATAGTGACAGGAGAAAGGCATGGAGCACAAAAAATTGTAAAAGAAAGGAAATTGGAGAAAGTGGAAACGGATGCGACGTTAATGGACAAAAATCCCAATAAATACGCGGCTCATCTGTTTCTTAGCTCAACTCATTGCGCTTTTGCCTTTTAACTCGCAAACCCCGGTTCGAATCCGACTGTTGCCAGTCGCTTTTTGCCGAAAAGCATGTTTAGGGGCTGTTAAAAGATGTAAAGATAAGGAGCTTAAACATGGTGCCTTTTATGTCGACACTGAATTAATATATAGATGCGGTAAAATGTGGTGAATTATTTTTTTTCACCGCATTCACCGCTTTCACCGCATTTCTTACATTACTTTGCCACAAAAGTTGATGCGGTGAATTTTTGTAAGAAATGCGGTGAATTTTGTGGTGAATTTTTGTAAGAAATGCGGTGAAATGCGGTGAAATATTTATTTTCACCGCATTCACCGCAATCACCGCATTTCTTACAAAAATTCACCGCATTCACCGCATTTCTTACAAAAAATTACCCTAAAACCTCGACCCGGGAGAAGTTAGATTCTATCTGAAGAATAACAATACGGATCGGTAATGTGCGTTATTAGCACACAATTTTCTCAAAACTTCAAGTTGAAAAGCAATAAAAACCCGTGAAACCAGTTTATCAGAAGATCTGTTAAAACTGGATGAAAATTTAGAGATATTTACATGGTTTTTTCTTTATCCTGCCACTACGTTACGTTAATTGGAACTTTTGATTACATTTGATTAAGTAAATTTATGCGAAAACTTTAGTGTTATTCACTACCATGCTTAAGATTAGAGTTTTAAGCATGTGTATAGGACAGTGACAGTGTGCAGAACTAGATCCTACTTGCTTCAAAATTGAAAATATTGGTCACATTTGTTCACGATGTGAGTTCATGAGTGACGGCAAGTTGAAAACAAAAAACGTATATAAAAATATAAGCAACTTGCAATTCCATCTATATTTCTGATGCTAGGGGAGCCACTAAGCTGTTTTATTAGAATTTTAGAGAAAGTAAATCAATTATGGAAATGAACATATAAACCAACCAAAAACAAATTTAAATGATAAATGCTTTTATAGAGAGACATCATTTGTTTGAAATCCTAGCGTATCACAGATTCAAAAACTGATTATGCAATCACGCTTCAAAGAAACGTTTTTAGCCAAAAGCAAGAAAAGCAAGAGGGAAGAGAACTCCCATTGATCTCATATTCAGAAAAAAATGTGGGGTAGTTAGAACCTCTTTTTTCCTCCAATTCACCAACACATTACTGCCAAATTCATAGCACTAAACAAATTGAAGTCAAAATTATTTCATAAACAACAAATACAAGCCATTATTAAAATTTTTACAGGCAATTTTTTTATATCAAAGTGCTATGTATATCTGTTTTCGATTGATTGATCTTCACAAAAATTTGCAATGATTACATTCACTATAGATTTTCCTATGAATCTTAACCATATGGAAGACAAGAGAATAAAAATTTTTCAGAAAAAAATTGTTTGAGATTTTTTGAAAACTTTTATGCAACTTTCAAAGAATTTTCCTAGAGAAGGAGAGAAATAAAACTGAATAGATTTATACCAGCTTTGGATGAAATCTGACATGGTATGTATGTCTTCTGAACATTGATAGCCTTGGAGAACTGCAATATACTTTATCATGTTTTAAAGCATTTGAGCGGATAGTCTTCAAAGAGTTTTGAAAAACTTCAAACAGTTCGCACTTGGAGCACTAACTTAAAGCCAGAGCAGCAAAAAAGTTTACTGTGAATTTTTTGAAATATTAAAAAAACACAAAAGAAGATCAAAAAGTGTTTGAATAGAACTAAGAAAATTTTCCTTAAAAACCAGACTTGAACAGCTGCGAATACTTTTTCAGCAAAGTCACAGTTGTGAAATATACTTTTTGAATATCTTTTGAGCAAAATAATATATTTTTGAGTCTTTTGTTCCGCAGTATTCCTAAATTTGATTTCACTGTTATTTTATACTGCTTAACTGGATCCGCTATTAGATCTTTTGATTACATTTTAAAGCTTTCACCCGAAGTTATATATAGAATAGTAACGGATTCTATTATAATATAATACATAGTAGTATACCCGGGCCAACATTTATGAGTATCATATACGAGGATCATAAATGATTTCTTACAAATAATACAATATACAAGTGCGATTCCTGTATTTCTTCAGTAGAACAAAGCATGATCGTGGTAAAAAATCAAATAAATCATATTTGGTTGTTGTATGAGTTCTTGTGAGAAAAGAAGAAGACTCAATGTCGCAAACATTGTTATGATCTGTTGTTAAATGACTTGTTTGAAGCCATTTGCGATCCTTCTGTGACTACTCAGAAACCACTTGTAACTCTTGTATAACTAATGAAAGATCATTTTGCCCACAGTATGACCACTGAGAAACCATTCAAATTCAACATCATACCATTCAACACGGGTAGAACTTATAAAAGATAAAAGTCAATTTCCGAAGCGTTGCATCAAAAAATTCTCAGATTGTGGCTGCTTTGGTGAATTTTTCCTGGTTTCAGTAATTAGTATCATAGGGCGTAAAGCTCTAATCATCTTGATAATAAAGCCAGTTTTTCGTTTGATCATTGTATGACTTCAAAGAAATCATAAAAACCCTAAATCACTTAGTATGTTTACCAGGAAATATATAAGACCAAGTAATGTTTCATCGAGGTTGGAACATCAGATACCTGCATAGTTGTGTACAAGTAACATGCAATAAAGCTTTCTAGAGATCCAATAGTCTGCATTCTTTTAATTGTTCCGACCCCTCTTGAGGGGGGGGGGAACTATAAACTCAAATGGGTTTTTTTTTTGTTCAGTCAATTTTCGCCGATCGATATATTCATCGTAGAGAGTTGAGACTGGTATCATTAGAAAGCTCGTCCAGCGTAGAATATGGAATTAAAAAGATTTTTTCAATTTTCGTTTTCCACAGGGAGTTATCGAGGTCTAAACTTCTGAAAAAAGTAGAGTGAATTCACGTTGTTTTATTCACATTTTCCAAAATTTTTGCCTAATTTTACGTCAATTTTGCTATAATTTGTTGAAATTTTTAAAAATAGTGTCGTTGATTTTACTTTCAAGGACAAACAAGCCTTGTTGATTATCCTGGTTAATTTTTTTGGTCAAAACTCTGGAAAAATATTTCAAAATTCATCCTTTTTCATCAAAAACAGCACGAAATTAGCTACTTTAGTCCACTTTGATAAAATTTGCCGGCACTAAACACCCAAACAACACTAATACGATCTTTGTAGACTCAGAAGGGGGCTATTCCTACTTCAACTTCCGCTGAGAGTGCTCTGTAATTAATACTTTGTTAGCCGTTTTTTGCTAGCTTTTCTCGTTTATTATCAAAAGTGCAGTATTTTTTTTTGAGTTTTCTAATAACAAATTATATATATCTACAATATTCGAAAAATCAATACTGCTAACGGCAATAAACATAAGCAGGGCTAGTTTTGGGCCAATTTTAGACTGTTACAATCCAAAAAGAATTCGGATTGCAATCAGTCGGTCTTTTTTTTTTAAAAAAAAGACCTTTTTTTCATTAATAAAGAACAGAACATATCAAATGAAAGCTCATGAGTGATAGGTCGAATTGGCTTCCCAAGAAGCTCCAAGCTAATTCATTTAGTTTTTTACTTGAAAGTTTTTGTTCGTTTTAACTTCGAAAAATAATTGATTTTTAAATAAATAATGGCTTAATGAACTTTTCCTCCATTTTTTTCTTAATTTGGTCAACTTGCAGCTTAGAGTCAGCAAAGAAAGAATGCTTCTTCATTCTACTGTCTTGAAATTTATTCTCGATTGCGTTTTTAAGCCTGAAGTTATTGTTTTTGTGGCTCTGATACTACCAGATTTAAGATTTTTTTTTGTTTTTAGAAATTTGCCAGTTTTTCACGCTTTCTAGTCACATTATCACATTACTGACAGTTCTCATATCACATTATTAGCGTTCAAAATGAAACAAAATTGAACATATTAAAATCTTTAAAGATATTGATTATCGTTTTAACGGCCTCGACAGTTCTTTCTTCAAGAAATTAATTGAATTTTTTAATTTTGTCTTTAACTGTCATTTTCACTTTGTCATTTCAGTTGTATAAAATTTCCTGCATAGCGATAGGTTTCACTGGCTTTTTATGGAACAATACACGAGCCGGTTTTCTGATATTACTAGATAGCTGATGGCATTCATGACTCTGAAAACAATTGTTTTCCAAAACTAAAAATGAAAAACTTTTTAACTTCGCAAGTTTGTTCTTTTTATTTTTCTTTTTGGTACCCTAATCTCGTCAATTACAGGTCAAATATGACATTATGGGTGTCATGGGAAGGTGTCAAAAGAGATTGATGTCCCAAAATCTATTTTTTTAAAAAGAATGCGTTATGACCTTACTGACTTCGACACCGGTTTTCACAAAAAAAAAGTAAATTAATTTGATTTTTGTCATGTTTGACGTTCTTTTTATAGACTCAAGAGTTATTCTAGAAATTTGCAGGTCTCAAAGAATGCCTTTGAATGACCCTATTTAAATATTTCATTTTGTAATTAATGTTTTTCATGACTTTGGATATAATTTTATTTCGAAAAAAAATCAAAATTATTAGATACTTCTGCCCTTTTCTTCTTTTTGTCTGCTTGGTACCTAATCTCACTAATAAATGGTCCAATACTACAATATCGATATTTGAACAAGGTGCAAACGAATATATTTTGAGGGTCGAAATATGGCTTGACGATTTTGACGGCGTTTTCTGGCAAGTTTCAATTGAATTTTTGTTTGTTGTTTATTTGTTGTTCTTGTTAGCCGCTTAGAGAAGGAATAAGAACAGGTCCTGATGCCCTTTTATAGAAGCATTGGTAATCGTAACCCCTTGGGATTTTTTACTTGATTTCTAATGGTTTTCATTACTTTGAAATTAATTGTTTTAAAAAAAAATAAACCAATTTTTCAACTTTACTGTTTTTGTTCTTTTTTTGTCTAATTGTTACTAAGCCTTTTTATGGACCGGTCCATATCTCTGTGGTGATTTATAAGTTGTTTTGTTCAGTTTTAGCTTCATCTGACGGTATGTTAACTTTTTTATTAAATTTTGTTTTTTGAAACGGACAAAAAGTTTGTGATGTAATTAATGTTTGTTGTTGTTGTTGTTTGATTTTGCTGATCGTCTTGACTCACTTTCTTAATATTGGCATATCACAGCAGTTTAATGCTTCAATTTTTACTCCACTGAGTTACTTGCTTTGTTGGATATCTTTTCGATCATACACCAATTTTTTTTGAAAAATACTTGGGCTTTTTTGGGATTCCCAAAAAATAATTTTTGGGTTTTCTATCTGTTCCTCATTTGGTAAACAATTATGCCAAAATTGTGGATGGGCGGGGTCGGAACTTTATGTGCCATCGCACATTGCTGAGCCGCCTTGTTTAACTTTTATTTTCATTTGATTTGCATATTTTCGAGAAGTTTGATATACATAGTGTTCGCTTTTTCTCGAAAAAAAATGTACTCAGTAGATTTTTATTGATTCAAAAATTTCCACTATCGGATTTATATGCTGTATTCACTAGGAGGATTTTTTATAGGAAAATCCACATGACAAATATCAGGGTATACTGTTAATTCTTAAGGCATTCAAAAACTAATCATGCAAATTAATAAAAACAAAAATAAACAAAAGTTTTCAAAAAATCCAAAATTCTTGCGAACGAGTCTTAGATTTCGAGATCTTAGATTTCGAACGAAATTAAAACGTTTGACTATTTTGTCCAAAATTGTAGCTCAATCGTTCAAATAGATACCGATTATTTGCCCAAAATCAACATACACTCCAAAAATGTTACTAAAATCTAAAACGAATATCTGCGCACTTTTCGAGTTTTGTTATGTGAGTCTATATGATTAATGAGAAGAATTTAAGTGAATCGACGGCTGATAATTTGCTCAAACCAACTGTTTACTGTTATACATTGTAAATTCGGTTAATAAAGTAGGATTTAAATCCTACTTTATTAACCGTATTTAGAATTGCAGACAAATATTTTTTCTATAGCAACCTTCTACTAAAATAAGTTGTTGTTTTGTGAAGGAAAACTGATGTCTTTATTGTTATCCACTTCCTATGAGTTAGTGATTTTGATCTGTGCTTCAGGTCGCAGCTATTGTCCGTCTGTAGATGGTGTGGCATCTGCAGTTGCTGGAGCTAAAGTGGCTTACAAGTCAATTCAGGCACCCAAAACAACTACAACTACACGTAATTTTAAATCATACCATCTCACGAAACGCTTTTTAGGGAATCAATAAGTTAAAAGGCCTCCCATTCGACTAAAGACCGCTTTGATGATGAGACTGAATTTGGTTGCGGACAGGGGTGTTCAGACCGAGTAGGCCCAAGAATGGCATGCGTCGGGTTGATTTAGGTCGCAGAAAGGGGGACCCATTCTCATATGGGTCGCTGACCAGATTTTTCGTTTCAATAACAAGAGTTTTGGTTAATATTGTCGCAAAAGATGTCATTTTAAAATCTTTTACAAGATAGCAGTTGGTGCTGCAACAGAGTACGACCGTTGTCCAGACTATACTTCTCTTTTAATCTCTGATCAGAACATAGTCAGACTGTACTCTCTGATCAGTTCTTTGTTTGACCATTTGTGCAGACTATGGTGCGACTGTAGTGTTCGTTTTGTATCTGATCAGACTCTTATGCGACCGACGTTGTCCCGACTATTGTGCGACCATTGTTCAGACTATAAGCACACCTTGTTCTCTCACCAGACTTCCTCGCGACCATGGTCCGGACCATAGCCAGACTTTAATCTCTAATCAGACCTTTTATGACCATTGTGCAGACTATCGCGCGACCATTGTTCAGACTCTCATCTCTCATCAAACTCCTTTGCGACCATGGACCAGACTCTGTCCAGATTCTGGTTTTTGATCAAACCCTTCTTCCAGAATATTACGCGACCGTAGAACTTTCCCGAGCCTATAATTCCGGTTGCACGATGAACCCTGTGTGCGACTCAAGTCGGTCTGATCAGTTTTGCCAATCTTTCCACCAACCGAGCAGTCATGGCCATTTTTGTGGGCACACTTTAAATCAAAACCTTATTGCATACACGTACTAACTCCAAGTGCGTTTAACTACTGGGCCAGTATAAATGCAATTCCTCGTCATTACTGAATCATAGACTGACTCATGTTACCTTTTTGACTTGTCAGACTTGCGTTCAGTCTGATTTTGCAATGGTCCGACTTGGGCCAAGTGCAGAATTAAAATTACGTAAAGGGGTCTAACCCGCGCTCTCCCGCGCCCTAGACGTTTATTCTCTTTTTTGCGCCACCATAACTGTTGAATGTTTGTCTTTTGAGCCTTAATATACGCTTGAGAGAATAAAATTTCAGGCAAGAAAGCGAGCAAAATATATTACATAGGAAATTTGCATTTACAATTGCCCAGAACTGATTTAAAATTGGAGTTCGAAACCGGTATGTTATATCTTATTGGATTGTTATATTAACCTTACTGCATTGTAACTGAGAGTTTTTAAAGATCAAGTTTCGATCACTAAACGAGTAAAATCATAGTGAGAAAGAAATTTAGGCATTGTAAATTATAAAAACTAATTCACAGCTATCAGTTGCAAGTAATCTAGAAATCTCAAACAGAATGTTTATAAAATTGCAGAAAAGTTTGCATTTTGGAGCTCAATGTTGTATTTAAGCAAGCATCTGAGAAATTGGCAACTTTTCCACAGCTAAAATTTGAACAGAAAGAAAACATATTTTTCAAAGAAGTCAAAATTGAGTAGCCTGAATATCCTTCAATTTTGAAGTTCTTTTTTTACCCATTTTTTAAAAAAATTAAACGCAATGCTGTTGCTATGATGCATCATCCATACGCCAGTTAGGTCTCAATTTCTTTCTGTGTCCTTAACGCGTTGGATTTTTTTAATCAGATTTTTTTTTATCAAGTCTTCGTTTAATAATTTCAACGCATCATCAGAACTTTTAAAACTTTCAGGAGGAATTGAACTAAAAGATACACGGTACGCTTTTCACTGGAAATTCATTGTGGCAACACAAACTAGCATGGGGCTGGAAATTTGAGAAAAATATTGATAGTAAAAAATTTCCCTGATTTATTTTGATAATTCGAAATCAAACGAAACAAAAATCACAAAACATGTATCAACAAAAAATGTTCCATTTCCATTTACGGCGCTCCAACCTGCCAAGGCATACTTAATTCTAATTATTTGCAGAGTAAAAATTAAAAATTAATACAAATATGAAGTTTTTATGCTTCATTTTGACAATCAGAAACAAATGAAAAATAAAACACGAATCAGTTATTAGCAAAGGCATTTTTTATCTCACCCTGATTTCAAAAAATTTTTCCCAGAATGGTGTGTCAGCAGTCATGAGATCTTGTTCACAAATTCATCATTGCTTTAGAATGTGGCAAACTGTTTTTACACAATAGATTTTTAAAAATCCCGTAACATATAGCTCTAGGAGGTTAGTTTAATGTGGTCAAAAGCCACCTTCCTTATGAAAAACAACAGACTGTATGCTTTTAAAATAAGTAAGGAAAAAAATTTTCTATGGAGAAATGTAGTGAAGAACAAACAAGAAATTTAATTGATTTCCTGATAATGAGTGAAATCAACTTCTGAAAGTACCACTAGATTTTGGAAATATTCTCACAATGAGATTTAAAAAAACATCTATTAATACTCAAAATTGTTCAAACAAGCAACCTGGAACAAAATAGCACGCGTGAAGAGAATTTGCTACTTATTCTCTTCACGCATGCTATTTTGATCCAGGTTGCTTGTTTGAACAATTTTGAGTATTGATTGATTTTTTTTTACATCTCATTCTGAGAATGTTTCCAAAATCTAGTTGTACTTTCAGAAGTTGATTTCACTCATTATCAAAAAATCAATTAAATTTGTGGATTTTTCCTCACTACATTTCCCCATAAAAATTTTTTTTCTTTACTTATTTTAAAAGCAGACAGTCTGTCGTTTTTCATAAGGAATGTGATTTTTGACCACATTTAACTGACCTCCTAGAGCTTTAAATTATGGGATTTTTAAATTTGTTATAGGCGGTACTTTTTGCCTGTATCGTTGGTGAATTACTTGTTCGACTTTTATCTCATAAACCCAATGAATTTAATGTTTCTGCATTCTAGATACGAACAGCTTTGAAAGGATAATTTAAGCATGGTTCTGAGATTCCCCCCAAAAAATCGCCAGTTATCTGATTTGATTGCAATGAGAGCCAACTTGAGCACGCCAAGTCGGATTCAGTAATGGGCAAGTCTGAATCCAAGTCTTAATTCATTACTGATTCAAAACCATAATGAAATCATTTTTCACACTTGGCAGTCTAAATTCAGGTCTGGACTGAGACTTGGCAAGTATAATTCAAGTCTGATTTAAGACTTGGCAAGTCTAAATCCCAGACTGATTTAAGACTTGGCAAGTCTAAATCCAAGTCTGATTTAAGACTTGGCAAGTCTAATTCCAAGTCTCGGCAAGTCAAAAATGGCCAAAAAACGTCAAAAATAGCCGGGAAACCTTAAAAATAGTCAAAAACTACAGAAATAGCCAATGAAACGTCAAAATAGCCCAAAAAAATCAAAAATAGCCGGTAAACGTCAAAAAGAGCGAACAAAGAACGTCAAAATTAGCCCGGGGAAACGTCAGAAATTAGCCCAAAACATTCACTCAACAAAAAATTCTTAACAAACGAGCACTAGATATGACCCATTTTTTCGGGTTATAGAGTCTGAAATAATGAATATTTCCCAAAATACTGAGCCAATCGGAACAACACTTGGCTCATTAGAACCAACTTGGAATAAACTATATAACCGTATATATGGCTCTTAATTTTGATCAGTGGTTTGCGAATTACCAGCCCTTGAGCAGAGGTCAATTTGACCCCAGTCGATCCTTGTTAGCTAATGCTCGTTCTATAATAACTCAATATATCACGAAAACTCATCAAAAAAGCTCATTATAACCAATTGAGGGCATCATTTGCTCCAGAACAAGCTGATATTGGGGCACAACAAAGTTCATTTGGCAACAGCTTTGGTTGTTTTGGCTGGAATGGTCTTCCTCTGGGTCGACTTCACCACTCAATTTTGTAACATTTTTCTGGACTGCCTCACACATTTGGATCCAACGAGAGGGCCTCGGTTCAACATGGGCCCCCTCACGGTGCTTCCTCTTTTAACGACTTTGCCCCTAGTGGTGTTGTTCGACATTTGCCCAGTCTGATAAATCAAGAAATGTTGATTTTTGGCTAAAATTTGTAATAAAATGGCGGAGAAACGGTTGAAAACGGCTGAAAACGGCCCATACCTACCTGAAATGACCCATTTGGACCTCCCGGATGTCCTGCAGTAGTGTTTGGTACCAGTGTGGTGTCCATCTTCAGGACCCCGGGAAAGTGACTAAACATAAACATTGAGATCGTGGTACGTTACTAAATTTTTCGAAATTCGAAAACTTTCACTCGAAAGTTTTAAAAACTTGATATTGACTTGGGAATCAGCTTCCAAGTGTTATCCAGGTCTTGGCTAAGGCTTGACAGACTTGTAAGACTTGTATTTAGACTTGCCTAGTACTGGGAAACGAACTAAGACTTGGGTTTAGACTTGCCTAGTTCTGATATAGACTTGGAGTTCGGTCCGGGTAAACGGTGGCCGAAATAATGTCAAAATTTATTCCAAAGAAAATGACCTTTTTGTTGTGAAACTTGAGACACAGAGTACTATTATTTGACAACATATATGCTGTCTGGGATGCCCTCAAAAATTCAAAAATTCTGAGCAATAAAGAGCTGCATACATTTTGAAAAATTGTGGTTACAGTATAGACTTTCACTTTCAGTTAAAAATTTTTAAAGTGCGGCAAATTTAGAAAAACATCGCATTCATGTTCAGCATTATCTACTTCTTTGAAAAAAATGTTTTTCGGAAGCACGGCCTAACAGTCTAACAGTACAAAAATTATTTACTAGTCTTTCCTTTTTTATCGGGTAAAAAAACATTCAGGCTACTTGAAATGTCCTCAAAATGTTTTGTTCCAACTCTGTAAACGACCTTATTCAATTTACCTTCAAAGTTCTCGATTGAACAATGCATTTGAAGATGGACAAGTTCTTTCATTTGGAGAGAAAAATTAATCGGTGTCAACATAACCATCTTCGAAGTCAACATAACCATCTGAATTAATGAGCTCATTCATCGTGTCCTCAAATGAGAACAATTATAATCAGAGCCATGTCTTATATAATCACCTGCGGATAGTTTTTGTCAAAAAAACTAGCTGCCGTCTGTCATGGGCCTCGATCAAATGTTTCTCCAATGTCGTGTGTTTGTCTTCAAATTGCTCTCGAGGGAATTGTTAGTTGCATTTAAGCGCAGTAACAACACAGCTGACTATATGAGGTCATTTGTTCAAACTCCATAGGTCATATAAATCCATTAATGTTGTAGAGGAGCGCTTACACGGCTGGCAGAAGGGAAAAAGGGTATCTTTTTGCCACCCTTCGGTTTTGTTATGGTCTGTTCTGAGGGTCAAGCCCCAAAACAATCCCAATGTATATGAAATTTGGAATAACTGCTCCTAATTGGAACCCAAGTTTGATTCCTCGAGTCTGAAATCATTCCGGTAACATATTGCGAACGCAACACTCTACAGTGTTCTCCCAAACAAACTGTGTAACAAACTGTGTTCTCCCAAACATAATGTGGCATTTCCTGTGTTAAGGATAACGACGAGAAAACGGCGCTCTTTTGTAAGAAATCGTCAATTGCTTGGTTTATTCGTCGTTTTTGTTCGTTTGTGTCCTTCATTATTTGTAAGAAATGATAGTTTTTGCGCCAGTTTTTTGTCATTTCTGAAGTCTTTTTTGGAAGAAATCGTTGTTCTTTATTGTATTTTTTTGTCGTTTCTTACTGCGTTTTATTTAAAATAAGTAGTCGTTTTTTGATCGTTTTTTGTCATTTTTTCAAAGCTTCTCAATTCACACAAAGCGCATAGTTTGAAGAAGGCGCTGAATTTTTGATTTCAGAGGTAACTCAGCGCTCTTCCCTCAACTACTTAAGCGCTTATTTAGCGCTTCAAACAAAGTTTTTTAATGCGAGTTCAACAAATTTTTCCGAAGTCAGAAATAAATTCTAAATCTTCAGCACTATCTACTCCTTTGAAAAAATGTAAACGGTGGCCGAAATAGTGTCAAAATTTATTCCAAAGAAAATGACCTTTTTGTTGTGAAACTTGAGACACAGAGTACAATTATTTGACAACATATATGCTGTCTGGGATGCCCTCAAAAATTCAAAAATTCTGAGCAATAAAGAGCTGCATACATTTTGAAAAATTGTGGTTACAGTACAGACTTTCACTTTCAGTTAAAAATTTTTAAAGTGCGGCAAATTTAGAAAAACATCGCATTCATGTTCAGCATTATCTACTTCTTTGAAAAAAATGTTTTTCGGAAGCACGGCCTAACAGTCTAACAGTACAAAAATTATTTACTAATCTTTCCCTTTTTATCGGGTAAAAAAACATTCAGGCTACTTGAAATGTCCTCAAAATGTTTTGTTCCAACTCTGCAAACGACCTTATTCAATTTATCTTCAAAGTTCTCGATTGAACAATGCATATGAAGATGGACAAGTTCTTTCATTTGGAGAGAAAAATTAATCGGTGTAATTACAACCAGTTAGGTCCATAACTTTCATCCTCAAAACTTTTGTTCAGTCACCAGTTCGTGGAACGATTGTCCTTATTCCTCCTACGCAATGGGCCAGGCAGAGGTGGATGGACGCAGGGCTCTGGGCTATTCTGTTGCAACACAAAGTCAAAACTCCACAACAGTCGAATGTGTTGCTTATTGGAGCTATATTAAACTGGAATTTGCAGACGAAAATGAGGAACAACAGGAGGAAAGAAACGCATATTCCGCAGTTTTTTTGTGACAAACTGTGACTAACTGTGACAAATGCATATTCCATAGTTTTTTTGCGACAACAGGAGGAAAGAAACGCATATTCCGCAGTTTTTTTCCAAAAATGTCTTAGAAACTATACCACACTTTGTTGGTATCTGTAATTTTTTGAGGAGTGATAAGTAATAAGTAGGATCGGCTATTTGCGCAACGTGTTCTCCTTTAATCAAAAGAGCGTTCAAACGTTGCAACTTAAAATTTAACCAAGCCTTCGAAGTCAACATAACCATCTGAATTAATGAGCTCATTCATCGTGTCATGAAAGGCGAATAATTATAATCAGAGCCATGTCTTTTTCAATCACCTGTGGATAGTTTTCGTCAAAAAAAATAGCTGCCGTCTGTCATGAGCCTCGATCAGATGTTTCTCCCAAAGTCGTGTGTTTGTCTTCCAATTGCTCTCGAGGGCATTGTTAGTTGCATTTGAGCGCAGTAACAACACAGCTGACTACATGAGGTCATTTGTTCACACGCCATAGGTCATAGAAATCCATTAATGTTGTAGAGGAGCGCTTACACGGCTGGCAGAAGGGGAAAAAGAGTATCTTTTTGGCACCATTGGGTTTTCTTATAGTCTGTTCGGAGGGCCAAGCCCCAAAACAATCCCAATGTATATGAAATTTGGATTAACTTCTCCTAATTGGAACCCAAGTTTGATTCCTCGAGTCTAAAATCATTCCGGTAACAAATTGCGAACGGAACACTCAACAGTGTTCTCCCAAACAAACTGTGTAACAAACTGTGTTCTACTAGACATAATGTGGCATTTCCTGTGTTAAGGATAACGACGAGAAAACGACGCACTTTTGTAAGAAATCGTCACTTGCGTCGTTTTTTCGTCGTTTTCTTCGTTTTCGTTCGTTTTTGTCGTTTTTTATTTATAAAAAATGATCGTTTTTGCCTCGGTTTTTCGTCGTTTCTTACGTCGCTTTTTTAAAGAAATCGTGGTTTTTTATTGTTTTTTTGTCGTTTCTTACGGAGTTTTTTTGTAAGTCGTCGTTTTTTGATCGTTTTTTGTCATTTTTTCTAAGCTTCTCAATTCACACAAAGCGCATAGTTTAAAGAAGGCGCTGAATTTTAGATTTCAGAGGTAACTCAGCGCTCTTCCCTCAACTACTTAAGCGTTTATTTAGTTAGCGCTTCAAAAAAATTTTTTTCAGCGCGAGTTCAACAAATTTTTCCGAAGTCAGAATTAAATTCTAAATCTTTTTCCGACTTCAAAAAACTTTTCTACAGTTATTGCAAAAAATGACTAACCAATTCAGAGTTACTTCGTTTTTTTGTGAATTATTGAAATTCTTGTTGCTTCTTTCAGAGTTTCACCTCGCTTGGGTATATTTATACCCGAGGTAACTGTCAATGCTGAAAGAAACAGAAATATTTAACATTGACGGCGATTGAGCTGAATTTATAAACGATCAACCCATATCTACGGTTCAGCAACAATCAGTACTTAATCAGAACAATTTCAGCAAGTTTTCAAGATTTAGTACTGATTCAGAAGGTTTTCAGAAATAATTGTGAAGTGATTTCTAAATTTGTCTGAATCAGAACAAAACTCAAAGAATGTTTTCCGCCTTCTTCTGAATCAGAAGACAATTCAGAATGAATCAATGAAAAATGTGACCTAAATCAGACTCTGACTCACATATATGAGCAATTTCTAAGCGTAGATCTGACATAAATTTAACATTTCAAATCGTAGATCATGCATAATATTACAGTTTCCAAGCTTTGATTTTAAATGTTTAAAACGTTCTTAAGCGTTGATCGACATGACTTCTGCATTTCTATGCTTTGATCTTGCATAATTTTAACGTTTCAAAGCGTTATTCTTACACGATTCAATATAATGTAAGCATAGAATTTATTTTATTTCACCGCTTTGGAGGGCTAATCCTACATAATTAAAGATTTTTAAAGTACTGATTTTGCATAAGTTCAACAATTCGACGCGTTGATCTTGCATATTTTCAGCGTTTCTAATAGTGGACCGACTCTCCATAATTTTAGCTTTCCAATCGTTTATCTCACACAAGTTCAGTGATTGAAGTTGGGCGTTCACGTTACATAATTTTTTTGCTGAACTGAAATAAATTCAAAAATGGTTTCTTAGCCTAGATCATCCATGTATTAATGTTTAACTTAGCGTTCACTTTTCATAAATTAACGCTTAAAATTTATTATCAACATTGAATGAAAAGATTTTTTGCCCCATTATGTGTGCCAATCAAGCGTTGAAAAATTTGATGAGAGAAAAGTGATCATCTTTCCAAGAATGTCGAAATAATCCTCCTGCCAGAAGAATCCCAAAAAAATGAGAAATTTAAGTTTCAAGTTTCTCAAATTATTGCAAGAGATTTTGTGCCAAGCCAATTTTCCAGTTGCAAAAATGGATTTTTGCTATGTCTATTTTTATTGTTTTCTCGTCGATGCAGGTGAGAGATGTGGGCAAAAAGCTTTCCATAATTGTTTTTTAATGCATATTAACAGATATTGAGCGTACACCTCATTACGACGCAGAGGTATACCCAAATCGTCACGGGCAGATATGCTCGATGCGTGTATCTCGTGTTCGTTTTTACTATATTATTACATTGAAAGTGGAACAATGTTGCGAAAAATAGCCACTTTAGCAGAAACCGGCAACATGGGAGGGAAATTAGAATCCAGTGTTTGCAAAAGTGTCCTAATCCTAGCCGCGAAATACAAGTACAAATTTTATAACCTATTTTTTGCACGGCTTGTATCACGCATCTGCTTCATTTATTTATCGGTTTTTCGCACGCAATGTAGCTCAATTTCGCATATAATCCGCAATTAAGCCTAATTCAATTACTACTTATTTAATTAAGCCTGACTTGTTACTACTAGTTGTACCTTATTACTACTTTATTACTACTTATAATGCTTTATTACTACTTTTTACTACTTTTTAGCGCTATTTCTTAACTTATTAAAATTGGCCAGTCCCACATTGATATACAAAGCCTTTGATGTGCGTGGGATTTTTCGAAAAAAAATCAGTTTTTGTGGTTGCATGTATTTAAAGCACTTTAAAGCTTTGAAAGCTTCAATTAAATCTTTATTAAAGTGCTTATTGCATGCTCAAAATGCGCGCGAATAATAGATACCTAAATTGAGCAGAAAGGTGCTACAAGATTTGTTACCTACTTTTCTCACCGAATGTTCTTTTATTCCGCAAAATTGGCGGAACCCCTTTCGCTAAAAATAAGATATAAAGGATGTCTCCTAATTTCCTTCATTGTATGTATCTAATTTTCGAGCCAATTTTACTAAGGCGGAAATTTTGGGGTATACATCTGCGTCGTATTGCTTGCATTTATCGCTTTACCTCAAGATTGATCTCATTTAGATTAGTGAGGCGTGAATTTTGAATACGTAAGCGTTCTAAACGCTGATCTTGCCTGATTAAGAGTTGAAGTTTAGCGTTGATCCTAACTTTTTTAGCAATTTCTTTTGCAATTTTTTGTAACATATACGGATTTTCCCTCTTTACGTCAAAAATTTGCGTTCAGAAAAAGGTGTCCGCTGAAGCTTAATCTTGGATTTTATCAAAAATCAACGAATATCATCAGATTCTACGCAATAACCACCAAGTATGATAAGCAATATCATAGGCCGTTCACACAGAAGACATTTCTTGAGGACTCTATGATGTAGAGACTAGAGGCTAGAGGTCTATGCTTTGCAACTTTGCCAAACCAGAAACGATAATTTTTTGTAAACTGGACGCTCAGGAACAGGAATTTTATGCAATATGATAAATTTGGAAATGCTAATATCTGGAAGGATCTACGCTTGGAATTAAAAGAAATTGTAAGATCAGCATTTCTTGACGCGATACTTGTAAACACTGGTAGTTGAACCAACAATTTTCTCTTGAATACACATGTAAATAATAGCGCTTCAAATTTGTTTTTGAACAACCAAAATTGAACTCGGTTACACATTAAGTGGGAAAAGTCCATTTTCTTTAATATATTCACTCGAGTTTGTCGCTAATTTCCACGTCAATATTCTGTGATTATCATTCCTTGCCACACCTGTCCACTCCGTCAGCGTTGCCCTCTGTTACTAACTGCAATAAATGTCTTTTAGATCCAAATTTTAAAAAAAAAATCTAAATCTTCTGAATATTGAAAATTGAAGGGCAGTTCCCGTTGAATGCGTTATATGCAATAGTCAACTATTAAAGTGCGCGTAAAAAAGTGGGTCCAGATTAATAATTTTGGGACTAGCAGAAGTCCAGCCTTACATTTGAATCGAGTGCTTAAGTTCTGCAGAAAAATTTGGATCAAATTAAAGTTTCTTTGTGGACATTTTGTGTCGAGCATTGTCTTTTCGTACCACGTTTTGATCGAGGATGAACTTTTAATAAGTCGAAGACTGAACGCGGGCTGTGGAAAATCTGAGAACAACATAGTTTTGCTCGGCCAAGCAAACTGGCAATATAACTTACATGAGACAATTAATTTTTCTTAGGAGTTAAATTTTTCTTATTGTTCCGACCCCACTTGTGGGGGGAGGAACTATATACTCAAATGGGTTTTTTTGTTCAGTCAATTTTGGCCGATCGCTATATTCATCGCAGAGAAATGTGAGTGCTATCATTAAAAAGCTGGCCCAGCGTAGATTTCAAAATTAAAAAGATTTTTTTCATTTTCTTGCTTTTCGAGGCGTTTCTAGTGTGATTTTTCTTCAAATTATGATATTTTCTATAAAAATAGTATTTCAAACATAAATTTTTGCAAACAAATGGACTAATTTTGTGTTCCTAATGGACTAAAGGCAATAGAAAAAACTAGTTCTGGTCTCATAGGGAGCTTCAATATCAAAAAAATTCGAAATCTATTTGTGACCTCTTTTTTTATAAAACTTTTCTACTTTTTTTTTGCTTTCTTAGTCTCCGAAAGACAAGTCACTTTTCATATCGAGGTTCCATTAATGACAAAACTCCTTTCCAGTCAATTGAAGCCGAATGAACAAAAAAAATCGTTTTCAAGGAATTGCTCATGTTTTTCATTTAATTCGACACTGAGTTTTCGTAATTTTAAATGAAATTTTGAATTACTTTTTGAGGTTTTACTAATTTTTTGGAGTTCTATGGCCTAGACTCATTGACTAACAGTGCAATATGCTCCGTAATTAGATTTAAATGAACATATCTGGAGCTTTAATTGGACAGCTAATGGCTGTTAAGGCTTTAGAAATAATTTTTCGAAAACTTTTTCGATTATTAACAAATCGTAAACCTATTATCGTGTACTGTAAATCAATCTCTGTGATGACAGCACACTCGTCTGTCCTACTCTAACAAAAATTGATCTAGTGGGTGGTTTTATCTTCTAATTTTTAGCAATATGACTTCAATGACACAAGATTTCAAAGAAATTTAAGATTTTTTATATTTCCGTATTGTTGGTTACTCTTGAAATCTTTAACACTTTATCCTAAAATCGACAACTCCTATTGGCTTAAAGAAGGCGTTTAGTGGATTAGAGATAAAGTTTTCTGAGAAAAGCTTACGGTTTCAAATGGCTTCGATATTTTCTTCTCGCACTTCTCTACTGAGTTTTTGGTTTTTGCATGATTTTGTTGTTTTCATAGTCATTAGACCTATTGATCACCTGTGCACGAAAACATCCCCAAACTCCTATTGAAGCATATTTGAACATAATTATTGACTGCCGGTGAAATTTATTGAATTTAATTGCTGTTAAGAAATTAAAATTAATTTTTCGAAAATTTTTGTTTAACATTGACCAATCTTAAATCTCTTGTGAACTGTTATTCAGTCTCAGTATTCACAAAACCCATTTGTTTTCTACTGCTACTAAAATAAATTTAGTTAGCGGTTTTATCTTCTAACTAATGACTATATGACTTCAATGACACAAGAACTCAAAGTTTTGGGATATTTTCGTATTATTGGCTACTTTTGAACTCTTCAATTTTCGGGTACTTTTCCGCTTTTTGGATCCTTTTAAAATCTTATCACATTATCCTATAACTGATTTTCCCAATGGTTTAGGGAACAAGTTCAACGGATCACAAATAAAGTTTTCAGAGAAGATCTTATGATTTAAATGGCTTCGACACTTTCCTCTGGCACTCTTTTACTGAATTTTTGGTTTTTGCCTGTTTTTGTTGTTGCTTTCATAGTCTTATCACTGATTGTGATCTCTTATTGATTGTCTATACTTGAAAAACATCTTTTTATTGCCATCGTGTTGTTTTTGAGAGTAGTTATTGACCTCCGTTAAAAGTTTTTGAGTTTAATTTCTGTTAAGATTTTAAAAATAGATTTTCAAAATTTTTTTGGAACATTAACCAATCCTAAACTTTTTTCGTTAACTGTCAGTCAGTGTTCGTACCTTCGGGATCACTTTTTTTTCTAATGCAGCCAAAATAATCTGCTTACCGGTTTTATATTGTACCTACTAGTTTTGAAACTTCAATGCCACTAGTTTTCATTTTTTTTTTTCAAATTTTTGGGTAATTTTTCTCATTTTTTGGTCCTTTTGAAATCTTTTCAAATTATCCTTATACTTATAGTTCGCATTGGTTTAGGTAAGACGTTCAACGGATCATATATAAAGTTTTCAGAGAAGAACTTATGATATAAATTGCTTCGACACTTTCTGATGGCGCTTTTCTATTCAGTTTTTGTTTGTTGCCTGTCTTTGTTGTTGTTTTCACCATCAATAACCTGTTGTAAGGTCTTATTGAAAAATATGAATGGCAAACAAACTTGTCGTTTCATGGAGGCATATTTAGCGTATTTAGTGGATTCCGTCGAAAGCTAATGAAAATAAAGGCGTTGATACTACGAGTTTTCTCAAAAATTTCGTGGTTCTAATGTATTTTTTTATATTTGATTTTTTTCTGAAATTAAATTGATAAAAAAAAATCTCATTGCTGTTAAAAATTTAATTGAACATAGAAAAGTTTTTTGTGAAAAGTTCATTTTTTTAATGCCTTCGACACTTTTCTCGCTCAATTTTTTTCTTGAAATTGCTGTTTTTGCCTGTTTTTGTTTTTAGCTAGCCGTAAAATGCTGACAAGTCTCTTAAGCTTGTCGTTGAGGTTTGAACTAATAATGTTACGGCAAATCAGTAGGTCAGTTCATAGCGTTTAGTCTTAAGGTTTACGATATAAATTTTCAAATTTTTTTCAAACTTTTCTGTTTTTGTTGTTCTTTTCGTCAAATCGTATTTTTTTGTCAATGAGAGGTCACATCCAATTTCTTGTATTTCAAAAAAAAAACAATTGTACTGATAATAATTGTCACCGGTGCTTTGTTTGTTGGACAATATGCGTTTTTTGAACGTTTTTTAGTGGTCAGTTTTTGTATTTCTTTTTCTCTTACTTCAGAACAATCGCGTAATAACAGGTGTCAATGGTTTTCAAATGTGGCCCAAGTAAACTTATTTAATATCTCAGTTTACATTCTTCAGCTGAATAAATAGAAATAACGATTGAATTAAAAAATACATAATATTCAGATATTAGCTAATGATTTTAATGATAGCAAAAGTTTGTGTTTTTGGAAATCATTTGTAAATTTTTGAGTTTTTCTTTAGTTCATTTCTATGGCTTAGTCTAATCAAAGACAAGTCCTTTCGGTTTTGCAAAAATTTTTTAGTAATTTATCAGGGATCACTTATTTAAAAGCTAATGATTTTTAAGACTTCTGAAAATACTTGTTTTAAAAAATGTTGATCAATTTTTGAATTTCGCATCATTGATCGTTCTCTTTGTTGACTTGTAACATAGTCTCATTAAAAAAACCTTCCGTCCGCTGGGTAGTTAGACGAAAGTAAATTTGAGTAGTTAAGAATTTATCTGACTGCATTTTGACGTTGTTACTATGTGCTTTTAAATTTAGATATTCAGTTTTTGCCGTGAAATTTTAGTTTTCGCTAATTTTTTGGTTGTTTTTTGTTGTCTCGTAGTCTTGTTAAGTTGAGATCTAATTGGCTCTGTAATAAGGCATGGCATTATCTTATTCAATTAGTGGATAGGTTGAGTAACCATTGTTTTAAACTCAAACAACTATTTTTGTTATTTCTTCATTTGGTTGACAATTAAGTCAAAAATGTAGATGAGCTCGGGTCGGAACATCATGTGCAAACGCACATTAACGAGCCGCCTTGTGTTTTTGTCTGTCAAAGACCCAATTTTTATGTCGCATCGCCCGTTGATGTGCTTCTTCGGTACTTCGGTGTTGCTTGTGGGTGCTGAACATCCATTGAACCGAATGAGGAAAAAAAGTAAAATCAATCCAAGAAAATTCGCTTCCTCTTTCTACAAAAAGATTATGCTTCATATCGATAAGATATGAAAAATTATTGCTCAACCCGCTATAATACCTTAATTTGATATGAAAAGACCAAAGACCTCTCGCAGCTCTTTAATAGTTAAGTGCGGGTTTATTTCCGTGGGTTTTTCCGTGGGGGTTTATCTGCGTGGGGGTTTATTTCCTATCTAAAATGAAGTGGGGTTTTTTCCGTGGGTTTTTTTCGGCAACTGCTAACCCACACAAGGCTTTTAAAGCTTTTTTGCAATTATTTTTCTAAGATAGGGAGGTTTCTTTGCAAGTTAAAATTAAAGTAAAAGCGCTACGATTTAGGTCGCAGGTGCGAGGATGCTTTGCCAAGCAAAGACGGAATTGCGTTTGTATTTCTTTGAAACGGTATCAAAGGAACACAAAGAGATATGCTTATATGGTAAGTCATCTTAAAGTTTACAGCAACTTTTTTTAGAAACTGCCTATATAACTCGTACTACTGCTTCAAATCCCTCATAGGTTCCCACCTAGCATTTCCCCATTTCATGTCAAAATTGCTGGTGTTAATTTTGTGCGCTAATATTGTACCTGAAAATTTCAACACCCCATCGCCATTCTTTCATCAAGGCGTGCTCGTTTTTCTAGCATTAGAGTAATGCAGGTAAGCCGAAAAATTTTGGGATACCCGTATTTTAAGTTGCCCCTGGCGGGCCGGTGGGCGCGCTTCGCAATGTATTATTTCTGATTGATTCGCAATGTATTATTTCTGATAGATTACATAACTGTTACATAACTTTCGGCTTGCTTTTCTGTCCGGCTTGCTTGCCTATCGGCTTCCTTTGCGTTCGCCGTAACCCCCATATAACTCGGTTAAAATTACCATATTGTCTTGAAACGGTTTTTTGTTTCAGATGAGCCTCTCTTTCTCTGACTACATGTGTGTTTATCTGAATCAAGGGCAGCTACATCACGACACTATACCGGAGATAGCGATTGAAGTGGAGAACAAAATTGCTGAACTCATTTCGAAGAACGAAATCATGACTAATTTAATAACGTCTATCATAAGTGTTTTTTTGGATGCCATTAAATTGAAAAAAGTTGGTGGGACATAGATTATTAAGTCAGCTAACAGAGGTTGAGTCAGTCCTGCAGGGGAATCAGTTGTTTTCATTTTGAGACTCTTTCAGTAGATGTTATTCCTTTGTCGAGATCTAGACTTTATGAAAAGACCCAATAAAACAAGGGGAATGATATTGACCAAAATTGCGCGGTCTAGCTCATATCTAAAGTCAATCCCAGCTCCTGTCATTGGTTCATACAAACACTTTCGGGGTTAACCAAAAGTTGTAATCTTAGGACGTTCCTTTTATGAATGATTGATGTCATAGAACAAAACAGTTCTACGAAATTTGTAGGGTTAAGTTTTTTCCAGTAAAGAAGTAGTATGATTAAAACTTTTTCATAGATGGAAGCTCAAGAATTACAACTTTTTCATAAAAGGAAGTTCTATGACATCAATGACTCCATAAATCAAAAACAATAGGTTTTTAAATAATTCCTTAGACAAAAAATAAACTGCTCCCTGTGGGTTTATTAGCAGTCTAAGCAAAAACTGAGCTTTTAAGACATGAACATTGTTCCGGGTAAGCCAGAACTCTAAAACAAGGAAAAGAAACAGAAAGCATCAAGATAACAAAGAAAAAGAAACTGATAGCACATGGAGAGAAGGCCACAAAGGGCACAAGGCTGGGAAAGAGAACGCCGTTTTTGAAAATTTCCACATTTATTGCAGCAGTACGACGTGGAACGGAAGCGTGAGGGGCTGAACGTCCACCGAGCAACTGGTTGTTAAAAGGAAGCGGCACCGACGGGTTGTGGAGAGAGCAACAAGCAACGGAACAAAAATGTCACGGATTGATCGTCAAGCGAGCAGCGCGCATTGAAACGAGAACATCACAAGCGAAGCAAACATAATTTTTAATACACCAGTGCCTTGCCTAAAATTACGATTATCCGTGAATACGAGATAATTTAAGAGATATTTGAAATCGCCTTCAAAATGCATCTATTTTTTTCATTAAGAAAATTTTTTGGACAATTTTTTAACTTTTTCAACTCTCACTAAATTCTGCTTGCAACCACACTAGAAAACGTTGATTATAGCGCAATACTACATAAAATTACAAAAAATCGGGAAAACGAGATAGTTTTAAAAATTTTTGAGAATGGACTCAGAATGCTTCAAAACGCTTTTCTTTCGATCAGAAAAACAGTTTGTTGACCATTTTTCAACTATAACTAAATATTGCCCAGAATCACACTTGAAACGTTGGCTATCACACACTAGTACAAAAAACGACATATGTCCGCGAATAGGAGATGCTTTAGGAGATTGAATTAGGACTGCAAATGCATCAACACGTTTTTGTACTTAAAAAAATGTTTGAACAAATTTTTCATTTCTGATTTAACATTGCTCACGATCGCAACTTAAACGGTTGGTACTAACACACTAATACCTCAAGAGACGAGTATAATTGCACATGAAATAATTTTGAAAAAATTTAATTAGGACGGCCAAAGTAAATCTATTTTCGAACCACACTAGAAAACGTTGATTATAGCGCAATGGTACATAAAATTACAAAAAATCGGGAAAACGAGATAGTTTAAAAAAGTTTTGAGAATGGACTCAGAATGCTTCAAAACGCTTTTCTTTCAATCAGAAAAGCAGTTTGCTGTCCATTTTTTTTTCAACTATAACTAAATATTGCCCAGAATCACACTTGAAACGTTGGCTATCACACACTAGTATAAAAAACGACAGATGTCCGCGAATAGGAGATGCTTTAGGAGATTGAATTAGGACTGCAAATGCATCAACACGTTTTTGTACTAAAAAAAATGTTTGAACAAATTTTTCATTTCTGATTTAACATTGCTCACGATCACAACTTAAAGGGTTGGTACTAACACTCTAATACCTCAAGAGACGAGTACAATTGCATATGAAATAATTTTCGAAAAAAATTAATTAGGACGGCCAAAGTAAATCTATTTTCGAACAAAAATTTGAACTCTCTTTAAATTTTTTACAGTCACACTCGAAAAATTTTGTTGCAGAAAAGTACGTACGACAGAGGACTCAAAATAACCTACATAATTGAAAGTACTCCACAAAAGTACTCACCTCAGAAGTACATACCTAATTGAAGGAGTCAAAGAGCATGAACACGTTTCTTTTTAAAGCTTTATTTATTGAACAGCTTGTTGACTGTGACTAAAATTCTCCCACAAACTTAAAACTGTGGGTAATAAAACATGGATATTTTAAAAAGGACTAAAAATAGTTAAAAACGAATTTTTTTAGTCAGAAAAGCAAATATTTAAAATGTTCAAAAATCTTGCTCAAAGTTGCCATTTAAATGGTTGATATTAACACTTTAATACCATAGAACAGGAAAATTTGTGCCGTTCAAATATATTTGAGATACATTAAATGGAACTCAAATTGCTTCAGTACGTCTTTTTTAATCAGAAAAGCTCTTTTCGAACAAGTTTTTTAACACTCACTATTTGTTTCTTACAGTCACGCTCGCAAAAAATTGTTGTCACACATTTGTGATTACAAATTGATTATCCGCAATTATGATACAATTAAGGAGAAATTTGAATTCGGACAAAAATGCGTCAACACGTTTTTTAGTCCAAATTTATTCAAAAACATTAAAATTTTTTGAACAAGTTTTCCAACTATGACTAAACTTTGTTCCAGATCGCATTTTAAACCTTTGATACTAACACACCAATGCTTTGAAACAAGAACATCATTAAATACAAAATAGTTTTAGTGTTGTTTAAAAAAGCACTCAAAATGCGTTAAAACGTCTTTTTTTAAATCAGAAGAGCAATTCTTGAACGAATGTACAACTCTGACTAAATATTGCTATTTCACTGGCTCACTTGAAAACGTTGGTTATAACGCAATATTACCATGAAACAACAATATTTTTAAATGAAAATGTTTTTTTTTCAAAAAATTTTTTGAGATACCTCAAACAGGACTCCAAATGCATCAGTACGTTTTTTTTCTAACAGAAAATCTTTTTTGATCAATATCTCAACCCTAATTAAGTATTACTCACAATTACGCCCGCAAAAAACTATTGCTACACACAAGTGATTACAACCAAGATTATATGTGAATAAAAGATAGTTCAAGAGAAATTTGAATTAAGACGAAAATTCATCACATTGTTTTGTAGTCAATATTTAATCAAAATCGTTGAGCAACTTTTGAACAACCCTTCCAACTCTGATCAAACTTTTTTTTAATCTGACTAAATGCTTCCCACGATCACACTTGAAGACGTTGATACGAACACACAATTACCTCAAAACAAGAATTTATTTAAAAACAAAATATTGTTAAAGATATTTACAATAGGACTCAAAAAGCATCAGTACACTTTTTAAAATAGAAAGTCAATATTTGAACAAATTTTTCAGATTTCAAGCTTGCTAAGATAATCGCAAAATTTTGATATATCAATATAATACCCTCAAAAAATTTTATCCTTCAGTACGAGGTTTTTTCAGATATATTTTAAATCTCATTAAAATGTTTTTTAAACCAGAATATGAAATTTTTGAACAACTTTTTCAACTGTCACTACATCCCACTAACTTTAATTACTCAAAAACTTATTACTTTCTTTTTCTGCAACCGAAAACGACATTTGATCCAGATTTAAAGTAAACTTATAACAATCATAATGACACACTTAAGGAGTGGCAGCAGTGTCATTTATGCTTTCACAGTAAAAAAATTTGCAGTCTTAAATTTCCAGTGTGCAACAAGCATTTGGTACGGTTTTCTTGACAAGAATTGCAGCATTTCAAATGAAGATGATAAATCTTTTCGTCTACCACATAAGAAAAAATCTTCGCGGTTTCGAATTCTGACAGCGGAAAGCTGGGAGCCAGTGCCAAAATGAGCACAAGGAACATGCATAGAACGGTTTCTAGGCAATAACTCAGGTAGCTATATATTTAAATGCAAAAAATTGAAGTAATCAGTTTCACTCCTTATGATTAACAGAGAAATTGACAGACAAAACTTTGAAATATAACCGCACATTACAAAATTAAAAGAATCTTGCCAAAAATTATAGCTAAACTGATGGTTTTGTTCTACGTCATTAAATGCAATCAATTACTAGTTGAATGAGTAAAAAAACTGAAATTGAAGAAAAGTTTTCTAACAGGACCAGATCAATGAAGAACAATGTCAAAGTTCTGCTCTGTACAGAAATCTCCTTTATTAACCTTTTCTGATTTGTAAATAAGCACACTACGCAAAAGCGTCAACTTAAAAGAGTTCGATTATAAACCATGTTCCAATGCGACCCAAAACCAAAAATCAGTGTCCATGAAACCAAAAGTACGACAATACAAGGTTAATTTAATCCAAGGTACACCTGGTTTTATTACCTGGTTCGCAATCGATGTCGTTGGTTCAGTTGATACAATTTTTTTTGGCCCTTCCCAATAGGGTTTGACTCGATTAGAGAAATTATGCAAAAACATTATGCATTAAAATTGGCTTCAATAATTTGATTCAAATGAGGTATCAATTTCTAAGCAGACAGATCGGCAAGAAGCAGCCTCAAGTTTTATTTCACTTCTCAAGAATCACCCTCAACATCAATGGCCACACTCTGATTCATTATTTGCTTAATCTGTTTGAAAATATGCTTCAATGGAGAGAAGTGTCAAAGTTATGCTCCATGTAAAAATCTTCTTTGGAAATTTATCTGCTGTACCAAAAGAACACACTACGCAAAAGCGTCAATGTTAATGCAGTTCGAGTATGAAACAATTTGTCGATGAAACCAAAAAAAACAATAAAAGGTTACTTTAATCTGGGAAAACTATTTGAGTCATGACTTTCTTTGAACACTACCGGCTATATGTAGAGCAGCCAAACGTCCAGCCTATGTGCTTCGAAACAATCATCTCCACTATCAGCAACAAACTAAGCTACGGAATGAACATTTGAATTCCCGAGGTATTCTTCGCTATTTCGAATTTTGCCAGCGGAAAGCCAGGAGCCAATGCCACATTGGGCACAAGGAACAAGCATAGAACGTTTTCTAAGCAATACCTCAGGTAGCTATATATTTAAATCGTGGCACAAAATTGAAGTAATCAGTTTCACTCCTTGTGATTAACAGTGAAGTTGACAGACAAAACTTTGAAATATAATCGCACAATATGAAATTAAACAAATCTTGACAAAAATTATAGATAAACTGATTGTTTTGTTCTACATCATTAAACGTAATCAATTACTAGTTGATTAAGAAAAAAACTGAAATTGAAGAAAAGTTTTCCAACTGGACCAGATCAATGAAGAACAATGTCAAAGATCTGCTCTGTACAGAAATCTCTTTTACTAACCTTTTCTGATTTGTAAATAAGTACACCAAGTAAAAGCGTCAACTTAAAAGAGTTCGATTATAAACCATGTTCCAATGCGAACCAAACCAAAAATCAATGTCCATGAAACCAAAAGAACGACAATACAAAGTTAATTTAATCCAAGGTACAACTGGTTTTATTACCTGGTTCGCAATCAATGTCGTTGGTTCGGTTGATACAATTTTTTATGGCCCTTCCCAATAGGTTTTGACTCGATTAGACTTTATGCAAAAAAATTAGCCATTAAGATTGGCTTCAATAATTTGATACAAATGAGGTATCAATTTTTAAGCAGACAGATCGGAAAGAAGCAGCCTCAAGTTTTATTTCACTTCTCAAGAATCACCCTCAACATCAATGGCCACACTCTGAATCATTATTTGCTTAATCTGTTTGAAAATATGCTTCAATGGAGAGAAGTGTCAAAGTTATGCTCCATGTAGAAATCTTCTTTGCAAATTTTTCTGCTGTACCAAAAGAGCACAATACGCAAAAGCGTCAATGTTAATGCAGTTCGAGTATGAAACACTGTGTCGATGAAACCAAAAAAACAACAATAAAAAGTTACTTTAATCTTGGAAAGCTATTTGAGTCAAGACTTTCTTTGAACGCTACCGGCTATATGTAGAGCAGCCAAACGTCCAGCCTATGTGCTTCGAAACAATCATCTCCACTATCAGCAACCAACTAAGCTACGGAATGAACGTTTGAATTCCCGAGGTATTCTTCGCTATTTCGAATTTTGCCAGCGGAAAGCTAGGAGCCAATGCCAAAGTTGACAGACAAAACTTTGAAATATAATCGCACAATACTAAATTAGACAAATCTTGACAAAAATTATAGCTAAACTGATTGTTTTGTTCTACATCATTAAACGTAATCAATTACTAGTTGATTAAAAAAAACTGAAATTGAAGAAAAGTTTTCCAACTGGACCAGATCAATGAAGAACAATGTCAAAGATCTGCTCTGTACAGAAATCTCTTTTACTAACCTTTTCTGATTTGTAAATAAGTACACCAAGTAAAAGCGTCAACTTAAAAGATTTCGATTATAAACCATGTTCCAATGCGAACCAAAATCAAAAATCAATGTCCATGAAACCAAAAGAACGACAATACAAAGTTAATTTAATCCAAGGTACAACTGGTTTTATTACCTGGTTCGCAATCGATGTCGTTGGTTCGGTTGATACAATTTTTTATGGCCCTTCCCAATAGGTTTTGACTCGATTAGACATTATGCAAAAAAACTAGGCATTAAGATTGGCTTCAATAATTTGATACAAATGAGGTATCAATTTTTAAGCAGACAGATCGGAAAGAAGCAGCCTCAAGTTTTATTTCACTTCTCAAGAATCACCCTCAACATCAATGGCCACACTCTGAATCATTATTTGCTTAATCTGTTTGAAAATATGCTTCAATGGAGAGAAGTGTCAAAGTTATGCTCCATGTAGAAATCTTCTTTGCAAATTTTTCTGCTGTACCAAAAGAGCACAATACGCAAAAGCGTCAATGTTAATGCAGTTCGAGTATGAAACACTGTGTCGATGAAACCAAAAAAACAACAATAAAAAGTTACTTTAATCTTGGAAAGCTATTTGAGTCAAGACTTTCTTTGAACGCTACCGGCTATATGTAGAGCAGCCAAACGTCCAGTCTAAGTGCTTCGAAACAATCATCTCCACTATCAGCAACCAACTAAGCTACGGAATGAACATTTGAATTCCCGAGGTATTCTTCGCTATTTCGAATTTTGCCAGCGGAAAGCTAGGAGCCAATGCCAAAGTTGACAGACAAAACTTTGAAATATAATCGCACAATACTAAAGTAAACGAATCTTGCCAAAAATTATAGCTAAACTGATTGTTTTGTTCTACGTCATTAAACGTAATCAATTACTAGTTGATTGAGAAAAAAAATCTGACATTGAAGAAAAGTTTTCTAGCAGGACCAGATCAATGAAGAACAATGTCAAAAATCTGCTCTGTACAGAAATCGTCTTTACTAACTTTCTCTGATTTGTAAATAAGCACACTACGCAAAAGCGTCAACTTAAAGGAGTTCGATTATAAACCATGTTACAATGCGACCCAAAACCAAAATTCAGTGTCGATGAAACCAAAAAACGACATTCGAGGTTAATTTAATCCAAAGTGCACCTGGTTTCATTACCTGGTTCGCAATCGATGTCGTTGGTTCGGGTGATGCAAATTTTTATGGCCCTTCCCAATAGGTTTTGACTCGATTAGACAGATTATGCAAACAAATTAGGCATTAAGATTGGCTTCAATAGTTTGATTCAAATGAGGTATCAATTTCTAAGCAGACAGATGGGCAACAAGCAGCTTCAAGTTTAATTTCAATTCTCAAGAATCACCCACAACATCAATGGCCACACTTTGAGTCATTATTTGCTTAATCTGGTTGAAAAAATGCTTAAATGGAGAAAAAATGTCAAAATTATTCTCCGTGTAGAAATCTTCTTTGCAAATTTTTCTGCTGTACCAAAAGAGCGCACTACGCAAAAGCGTCAATGTTAATGCAGCTCGAGTATGAAACACTGTGTCACCGAAACCAAAAGAACAACAATAAAAAGTTAGTTTAATCTTGGAAAGCTATTTGAGTCAAAACTTCCTTTGAACACTACCGGCTATATGCGTAGAGCAGCCAAACTTCCAGCTTAACTGCTTCGAAACAATCATCTCCACTTTCAACAACCAACTATGCTCCGGAATGAAGATTTGAATTCCCTAGGTAACTGAATTTATAAGCTGAAGCTTTATTGATGACTTCTAAATCTTTTGCGGAGCTTAGTAAGCTTCAGAAACGCTTGAGTGATACCTCGTAAAATTTAGTGCAAGTAGTCGACAGAGGCTGACCTTGGCAGATTAACAATGACTACTGCAAGCGGTGACTTTCCACGCCTCTGAAATCTACCACTGCAAGTTTTCCCTCTCCATCAATCCACGGTCCTCCTAATTTTATTCTCTGGTTCGCAACCAATGTCGTTTTTTTGGGTGGTACAAACTTTAATGACCATCCCCAATAGGTTTTGACTCGATTAGGCAGAGTATGCAATCAAAGTAGGCGTTGCGTTAAATTAGTTTAAGGTTAGCATCAGTGTCTGAGAAGACAAATTGGCAACAGGCAGCTTTCAGCTTAATTTCACTTCCCAAAACACCCTCATCATCAATGTCCACAACCTGAATCAAGTTTTATTTGATTTGATTGAAAAAAAAACTCCCTTTTCCGAAATAAAACCTTTCCAAGACTGTGTTCTGAAATTTACACTTAAGAGCGGCAGGTTTAAAACACAAAATCAAAGATGCCGGAGTGATCGGGATCTCTGCTATTACTGGTCATTCACGATGTTTATCGAGAGGGATCAATGCAGGTCAATACTAAAAACGAGCAGCATACTCTCTTATTTATAAACTAAATGCTTGTATTTGAACCGTTTTTTTAATTAAATCTTTTCCTGATTGTTCCATGTTTTAGTCTGCGTAAGTATTTGCAGCTCATTTCCAGACTGTTGACTCAGTTTGCAGCTGTTTCTCAGACTGACGACTCAGTATGTCCCCGCTTAAATTCAGCGAAACCTAAATATTTTTTCTGATTTTATCATGAAAAGTCTAAAAAATGACATGAACATAGTACTGTTCAGAGTAAAATTACAGAATTTCTCAGACTGACGACTCAGTATGTCTTGCTCAACAAAAAGATTGGCGAACCACTTTGGCCCATGAATAACTCTTGAAATTTGTTTTCCTGAAGAGAGAGATTTCACTAAAATAGAATACAATTTTTACTCGGGAGTTTTCTCGATTAAACCGATAACATAGGTCAATGTTTGCAGTAGAAATTTTTTCAAATCTGTTCTTAACTTTGTAAAAAAACAATAGCCACCGTAATTGTCGCGTTCAAGACTAAACCATTCGGAAAAGCCTCGTGATAACAATTCCTTAATAAGTTATCCAACTGACAAAGTGTCTTATTTTTGCAAGCGCCCGTTAATAATCAGACAGAGAAAGCATAGTAACCGGTGGTTTTCACTTCTCAAGAATCACCCACAACATCAATGGCCACACTTTGAATCATTATTTGCTTAATCTGGTTGAAAAAATGCCTAAATGGAGAAAAATGTCAAAATTATTCTCCGTGTAGAAATCTTCTTTGCAAATTTTTCTGCTGTACCAAAAGAGCGCACTACGCAAAAGCGTCAATGTTAATGCAGCTCGAGTATGAAACACTGTGTCGCTGAAACCAAAAGAACAACAATAAAAAGTTAGTTTAATCTTGGAAAGCTATTTGAGTCAAAACTTCCTTTGAACACTACCGGCTATATGCGTAGAGCAGCCAAACTTCCAGCTTTTGGGTGGTACAAACTTTAATGACCATCCCCAATAGGTTTTGACTCGATTAGGCAGAGTATGCAATCAAAGTAGGCGTTGCGTTAAATTAGTTTAAGGTTAGCATCAGTGTCTCTCTCTACCAATTCACCCGCTTGAGTGAGACTCTCGCATCCGGCCATTATTATCTTCAGCAAATTTTTTAATCAGTGTTGCTCTGGACATTATTTGCACCACGTTACGGGAGAACTAGCGCGTAACTAAAGGGGGCAAAAATAAGAATAAATTCACCTGAACTTGACTATTTTTATTATTAATGAGAAAACGAACGTCAAATATTTTTTAAATATTTTTGTTAGCTAACTATTTTGCTAATTCTTTGTTACCAGGAGCGTCAAAAATGCGGAAAAATCCAATACCAGCTGATAGTACATGTACCTTTTCATAACGAGCGGCAACTTCAGTGAAGTCGGGCTTGTTGTACCATGCTAAATTTCATCATGATTTGAGAAAACTCTTTGACTTTGAACAACAATCAATGACGAAAGCTAATACAGAGTTCATAGATGTTACTTAGTTTGTCACAAAACACAGTTTAAGGAATATTACTCTAAGTTAAGGTTCAAATAAACTTCAACGAATAATGCAATTAAAATCAGAAAAAATGGAAATAATTTTAAAAAAACTCAACATACTTCAGCACCAATCAATTTTTCACAATTTTTTTTAGCTTCAGTTCTATAACAATTTCATTTGCCACATAAAAGGCTTTGTTGTATGCCAATTCGGGAAAATTAGGTTCCCTGCTCTGCACCATAAGTTGAGAATTGACTCGTTCCTCTTTGGGAACTGGATTGCTGACAAACTTTTGCCTTCTTTTTATTTTAATTCTGTGATGCATTAGTAGTATCGTATATATAGAGGAAGATCGGGGGGAGATCCTTTGGAGATCCTTTCGGCAGAGGGGGATCACTGACACCTTAGGGGAGATCTTTTATGTTAAGAAAGTGGTAATTGCGCTACATGTATTTGTCTAGCGGCTTATTGTTGGTATATATATTTCGTGAGTGTGAGGGAAAATCCTTCATATTAGTGGTATTTTCGCTACATAAATTTGTGTGAATACAATTTGGTTGGGAGCTCAAGTGGTCAATCCTAGGAGGTAAGATTAGGATTCATTTTACCAGAATAATATTTGTAGAAAAGGATGGCCAAAACGATAGCAACCATTGATCTAAAAAATTTTCATGAAATTTACCTGGAGATAAAGAACATTTATCTAAAGTACGGTGAAAGGTTTCTGTATTTTCTAGCTGCTTGCCAATACCTTGATCCTGATATTGATTTGGAGGCAACATTGAAGCTGAGACCGTATGGCGGTCTAATTGGAATTGATAATTCGTCGCTGGACAACTACTTCAAATCGTTCAAATACATCGACTTCAAGCAATACTCCACGACGCATCGGGTTTTATAGCAGAGTACAGTCGTAAAGGCCCTAGACACTCGTATGTGTTACCTTGTCCGATTACGAACGAGTATTAGGGTCACATCACGGGATTGGCTTTTTGTTTGTTTGTGAAGACGTTCAAAAACAATTTGCTCACTTTGTTGGAATGCTGAAGAAATAGTGATATTAGACTTTGAAGGTTTTCGTTACAAGAAAATGGGTTTTATAATAAAAGAGTTATCGCTTTGTTCAATTAATTATTCGGACACATTTCTTTTTCTTCTGCCAGTTTCCTACAACTCACTTTCCGCTAGTGACAGGAGATCTCATAAGTGGGTTACTAAATTATTACATGGCTTGTATTGGAACAGCGGTACTTATCCTTACTGGTTTCTATCACAAACTTTTGTCGCCATTAAACTTCGGTTTCCGTTAGGGAAATTTTCTGCCAAAGGGAAAGAGAAAACAGAATCACTCCAAATTCTCTTGCAGAAAGAAGTATTAGATTTGGAAACTCTTCTATGTCCGAAAGTTGAAGATATTAAATCGCCAATTGATAATATTACTTGCGCTACTTCTTCTACCTACAGGAAAAGCAAAAGAGGAAACATTGTGCTAAAAGGAAAGCACAGTTGTTTTTCTATTGGATCTCTCTGCCATCCAATGAGCCATCGGGTGGAGAAAGCAGCTCCGTCAGTTCTTCAAGTAAATTTATCTCCAAGCTTGACAGTATGCAGTTACATAACGATTGATAATCAGTTGACATTGACTTTATTAAAAGAAGAGAAAATAGAATCACGGAGACAGAATACTCTGTGAAAACAACAGATTCTCTGCCACACTAAAGAAATTGAGACGCTGAAGAAATATCTTTCATTACTTGAATATTTTCAAATGTATCATGTCGTTACAACACAAAATGAGAAAACTGAAACTAACCCTTTACCTACAGCCAAGTGGCCAGCACCAATTCAAGTACCTCTGGACGATGACAATCTCCCTGATCAAATTAAAATGTTGGTCAGTGAAGGCAGCGTAGGGTCTATTGTCTACTATGGAAGTGGTTACGGCATGCAGGCAAACTATATAGTGACTTACAAAAAAGACGACAAAGACTCTAGATATACTTCTTATGAATTCTTTTGGATTGAAAGAGAGACTAACAAAAAAGCAATTTAAACTAAAAAAAACTGAGTGTTAATTCATTTCTAAGAATAACTCATCTTCAAATGAGTGTTAAAGAAGACCAGATAGACTCCGCTAATATAGGGGGTTTGAATTCTTTAGGTTTTGATAAGGAAAATCAAGAGAGATGTTCGTGGAAGTTTTTTAATTCTCGGCTACCACGTTCCGAAGTCGTCTATTTTAGTCTAATTTTGATAATACTTTTTCTTATCGTAGTGTCTTTAACCAAGCTTGTGTTTTCCCAATTTGATTGTGAAGAATCAACATTTTGGTTTCCATTGCACAGTTGACTAAGCTCTTCCAAATCCAAAGCTATGAACAAAATAATATCCACTGGCGATAGACTTTTTATGGCTTTTTGTGGTCTGTCGTGTTGTGGAAAAACAGAACTTATACTTCAAATGTTATTGAGAAACACTCTATCCAAATTTTAGTTCAATTTACCCCTTCTATCAACACGAGAAGCCAAAGTTCAGCACAATAGAGCGTAAAGTGGACATTTTTTCACTTGGATTCGAATTCGTTTCTCAGCTGGAAAATTGTCTGCTTGTGTTTGACAGTTAGTATGAAGAAATTTTCAATGACAAAGAAATTTCAAAACCTGCAACTCCCGGACGCCATAGAAATTTTAGTGTGATTTATGTTAAGCATAACTTATTTCTACAGAATAAATTGTCGCGAACAATTGAATTGAACAAAACCCATATCATTTTGTTCAAATCACCTAGAGACATACAGCAGATCACCTATGTCGGAAAACATTTGAACAATACAAATTTTTTGAAGGAAAGCTATGAACTTGCGACAAAACAAGCTTTTGGACACTTCCGAAAAACATCAGATTCCTTGCGTTTTTGTTCAAATATTGTACAACCAGGTCCAACATTTTTTTATCTACCGTCCTTCAAAGCGGTTATCACTACTTTGACAAATAGCTTTATAAATTTTCTCTGTGAGTGTTTGCTCAATGTGATCAATGGCAACGTTCCTGCGAACAAGCAGTTACTTAAAAATCAGGAGAAATCATTACAACAATTATTATCAAAGAAAACAAGTTTGGAGAAAAAGCAAAACGTCTTAGCCAAAAAACCAGAACTCATTCGAGCGTTGGGATTGTCGTGCTAGATTTAATTGAAGGCAGAATAATGCATGCAGAAGAGTTTGTTTTGATCCCCAAAAGAATGTTCATTTGAAAAAATCCAAACAAGGAAGAAATATTTGATAATCCATTGTATCAGCAAAAAGCAACTCAGTTAGCACTCCTAAAGAGGAATAATCCGAATTTTGAACGAAATAATGGGAAAAAAGTACAAGATGCGGACACTAACACTGATAGGTCGATCAATAGAACAAAGAGTAGCGGTGATGTAACAAGTGATGCAGACGATTTAAGAACCGATTCGTTTTTTAGTGATGACAGTGAAATAGAGTCAATAGTGAAAAAAAAGAGGGATTCAGCATTCGACTCAATAATGCTAGAACTGAAACTAGTGGATGAAAACAAAACCAAAAGTGCTGCAATTTTCCTAAATAAAATTTTCAATTCAAATAATGTTTCTATTAGTGAAGAGATTAACATTCTGCACATTAACGATGAGCCTCAAGGAGTACATGTAACAAGCTTTTTGTGCAATTTACAACAACCCCCCCGAAAAAAAGACTTGTCAAAGTATTCCAAAATCTTGAGTGAACTTGATATATCAGCTGACTTGGTTTATAATACTCACGCAAAAAAAATTGTAGATCTGTTTTATAGTGAAGATGAGAAGGAAACTGCATCAAGACAACCGAAGCAAAAAAAAACAGAAAAAAAGCAAGAAGGAAGACGGTCAGAACCAACGGAAAAACACGCAAAGCCAAGAGTCGATGAAAGTAAAGAGAAGACAGCGGAAGAGGCAATAGAAAAGACTAGGATATCTATTGACGATGTGCGGAAACTTGACAAGCTCTATTTAAACGGTCCTGCGTCATTTGGAAGCGCGAACAGATTTTAAAATGTGAGTAAATTATCAATGGAGAAAATTAAAATGTATCTGGAAACGAAACCATCTTTCAACAAGTACCGTTCACGTCGCCTCAGATTCCCAAGGCTTAAAGTTGTTGTTAACGACATAAATGAGATCTGGTCCTTTGATCTAGCATATGTTGGTAAACTTGCAAAATACAACAGTGGTGTAAAATATCTGCTTGTGGCTGTTGACTTTTTGTCAAGATATCTCGGGGTTGAGCCACTGAAAATGAAATATGCCACAGAGACAGCACAGGTCTTCAAAAAGATGATCAAGCATAAACAACCTGAGAAAGTTTGGGTTGATGATATTACAGGGTCCCTAGGTGCCTTCAAAGCCCTATGGACTGAACGCGGAATTCATTTATACAGTACGTTCAGTGAAAAAAAGTCTGCTTTTGCGGAAAGAAATATACGCTCTTCGAAAAATATAATCTAGAGATTTTTAGAAGAAAAGTGGACTTATTCATGTATAGACAAATTGGACGACATTACAGGGTCCCTAGGTGCCTTCAAAGCCCTATGGACTGAACGCGGAATTCATTTATACAGTACGTTCAGTGAGAAAAAGTCTGCTTTTGAGGAAAGAAATATACGCTCTTCGAAAAATATAGTCTAGAGATTTTTAGAAGAAAAGTGGACTTATTCATATATAGACAAATTGGATGCATTTGTTAAAACAATCATTTCTAGAGTAAATCGAACGATAGAGCTCGCTTCGAACAAAGTCACGAAGAAAGGCGTTCCAGGGCTTGTGTCCTTTACTGCAAATACAGCAAATTCTCAAAAACCCAAATTCTATATTGGTGATTTTGTGCGCATAGTGAAAAATGAGGAGACTTTTGGGATGGGCTACAAACAGTCGTTTACTGACAAGGTATTTGAAATCGCATCTATCTCGACATTGCATCCTCCCACGTATTTTCTTATTGATGCGGATAAAGAAGTTATCCAGGGTAAATTCTATCAACCCGAACATGTACGAGTAAATTCTATCAACCCGAACATTAACTAGTACGAAAGTCTCCTCTAAAAAACCGGAAGTAAACGATTCGAAGAAGTACATGTTATTTCTAGCGTTCTTTGATCAAAACACACTAGCTTCGTTCAGAAACTTTTTCGACGATGAAATTCAACTATCTGGCGATTGGAGGGTAGCTCTAAGTGAAATTTTTTTCCGAGCAAAATTCAGCATGTTGTGAATGGAGATTTGATAGCATATAGTCTTAAGGGTTACGAGGACTCACAAAGAATCTCATGAAGAGCGATGAGACAAAAGCTTATTATGGAGAATTCCCTGCTCATCTGTGCGCGGGAAAACACCTAATATTCATTTACACAAAGATTATCAGTATCAGTATGTTGGTGATGCGAAGACGCCGATATTACGTGTCATTGATTCAAAACAACGTGTGAAAAACGGTAGCGTGTGTGAACTTGAACCAACACAAAGAATAGTTTTTTCAAATTTGGACTATAAAAAACTACTTTCAAATAGGATTCAATCAATTTCCATAGAGTTACGCACCGAAACAGGTCAATTAGTCCCCTTATCAGGGACCGTTAAAGTAAAATTGACGTTACAGTTCACAAAATTTGGTGATTAAGACAATAGAATTGTACTATACCAATCAAGCATCTTCGTTGCCTTTTTTTCTGAACACTATAGACAAAGAGGAAGTGGCTTTGGAGCTTTAGCAAGTGGCATAGGTCAAATCGCCTTACTGCTTGCACGAAAATTCATTCAACCCGCAGCAAAACGTGCCGGAAAAGAACTTCTCTTACAAAGTGTACCAGAGTTAGTGGATGTTGTCAGCATAAAAAATCCGCAAAGCAGGCGTTGAAAAAATTCTTGCGAATACAGTCAAAAAGCAAACAGGAGGCTCATTAGCACTGCGAATGAGACGACAAAACCGAATGAATCGGAGACGGTCTAAACGTTCTGGCTCAAAAGCTAGAAAAAGTAATAATATGAGAAAGACAGTCATTTCAAAAAAAACAGCCAAAAAGAAGTCGGTCGGAATTGTTCGCCAGAGTTAAAGATGATCGGTAATATGTTACCAACAGAGGCAACACATACTTCACTGGATTTGTTTGAAAAATCAGCGCTTCTTGTAACTTTTGATGGTAGTTTTTGTCAAAAAGTAGGGCTGGTGTACAGCCCTAACGGACCCATGCTCGAATTTGAAGTGGCTGGAGACAGAAATAAATTTATTGACCTACAAAAACTTTTCCTGGAAATCAAATGCCAGATAGTTCAAGGTTCTGAAGCCGATTTGAAATATGACGCTGGAGCTGCAGCAGACGTCACCAAAACAGACGCCCCTTACTTCTGCAATAATGTTTTACATTCGCTCTTTTCTGATTGCACAGTATCTGCCAATGGATTAAAAATTTAAATGCAAACGGAAATTATGCTCACAAAAGTTTCATGAAACTGAATTTTCTCATTACAAAGATGCTAAAGCAACTTGGTTGGCATGTCAAGGTTATTCATACGAAGAGAACCCCGGGGCGATTCCGGCAGCTGAAGTTAACAGACCAAAAGCATTGGTTAGACAATTTGCCGAATGTACTTGTTATGGAAAAGTAGCTGTAGATTTTTTTCCTTGCGAACGACATCTTTTGAGTGGTGTGACGCTGCGAATTTCTATTCGATGATCAACAGATAATTTTGTCACAATTTCCGACGATCCTGCCAAATCCTACAAAGTCAAAATTATAGAAGCTAATTTGTATGTGAGAAAAATGAGGTTGAACGATGACGTGGTTTCTGCGATTGAAAAAACTTTACTATCAAGTCCAGCGTCCTATCTGTATTTCGAGACCATAAATAAAAGGGTTCTTGCTTCCACTGGCTTGTAAAGCTGGAAACAAGAGGATGTTTTCAGCAGGGAGCCAATTCGACGTCTAGCAATATGCCTTAACACAAATGAAGCAGTTTTAGGAAGCAAACAACTCAATCCTTTCCACTTTCGTAAATTCAATCTGGAGCTGATTTGTATTTACCGAAATGCACTTCCTGTTACTGACAGTCCAATAAATACAACTGATGACAAACGCTTATTTTTCAACTTAATGTCAAACTTAGCCTATATTGACAATGGTCATGGAATTAAATTGTCTGAGTACCCGAGCCATTTTAATATGGTGTTTGATCTCACAAGCACTCAGCAGCCGTCGCATGATTTAATTCACCCTGAATTCACCAATTGTTCAATTTCAATTGAACTCAAATTTTCAGTTGCCTTGCCAAGTAATATAGAAATTTTCATTATTGGTGAGAAAGCGAGTACTATTTTCATCGATTCGGCTCGGAAAGTTTCGAAAAATCATTTTCTGACAAACTAATGGATGAAGACGAAATGTAAACAGTCTGATTCAAGCATGTAAACTTTTAAAGTACAAATTTTGTGGTGTCTTTGCAGCTGATAATTTCCCCTTGAAATTGTCACAGAACAGATTCATTATTGTGAATGTATCCAGCTTTGATCCTATTGGAAAACATTGGACAGTTTTGTGTAGGAAGAACGGCAGGCAATTACATTTTTGCTGATCTGCTTGGACAGAAAGTAACATCATACAAAAGCTTGTACAACAGACTGGCCGCTGCTGCTCCTGATATTCAAAACGTGTATGATTTGCTTAGAAATCAACCTATACAAACACAAAACTCTATTTTGTGTGGCTTATTTTGTATTTGTGTTGCTCATTACATTTATAACAAAACAGAAATTGTAAAAATGAGTGATGTTGATTTGATTCGATTTGCGCTTCATATGATGCTCTAACTAACTCTACTATAACTCTGCTTAATTGGATAAATTTTTTTTTCAAAACTTTATTTTCTCTTCACACACTATGCGTACAAACAAAACATCGGTATCAACAAGCAAATTACCATATCCGCTCAAAAAAAGTCCATTATTTGGCAGAAAGCAACTGAGTGTGGCCCAGAAAAGATATTTTGAAATCTCTTTAGAGATTCACTTGCAAAGCTATCAGTTTCAGTTTGCTGGTTATTGGAATTTGTAATACAATTTTGCAATGACTTTTGATGGAGTTGAAACTGTGCGCTGCTTCCTTGCTGTAGTCGTCGTCGATTGTCTTCATTCAACGTCACGTTGCTGCTGTTGTTGTTGTTGACCTTTTGATTAGCAGCTACGTTAGAGAAGTTTGGCAACAGTTTCTGAATTAAGTGGGAGTCTATGCTCAAATTTTTGTTGTATTCAACCGCCAAAACAAGCTTTGAAAAATTTCTCCATTCAGCTCTAGGGTATTTGAATTGGCGAACACAATTTTGAATGTCGTGTAGAGACAAGGCACTGTATAGCTTTTTTAAAACTTTGATTTGTCTGAAGACTTTGTCACGTCTGATGTATCCACCAAAACATGGTAATGGTTAGTTTTCAAAGTGCAAAAGGGGTTTTCAAAATGAACACATACAGCATAATTCTTTACACCATTTAACTCCGGTTTTCATCGCAAACTGAAAATTTGAACGCCTTCTGTAATTGTTTGAAGTAACCTGGCGATTGTTCAAACATTGCTTCAACCATTGTGATTAATCTGCGGAAGCAGCCGAGGATGAGGACGCGGCTTCGTATCCAGAATCTTTTTCCGCTAGTTTAGGCTTTTTGGCAATCGGCTTTTTAGCAACAGAAGTCTCTTTTTTCACATCTGACTCTGGCACCGAGTTTCGTATCCTTCCACTTTTTTTCATAAATTTGTCAAATTCCTCTTTTGTAAGGCATATTCTCTGTTCAAATTCATATTCATTGTCTTTTCTCATGAAAAGTTTCAAAAAGACATACGTCCCTGTGTTTTCATAGGTTTTGAGAGTAGCTCTTATCAACCTCTTTTCTGTTTTAGATATATCGAAATAGCAATCACCGTACTCTTTGTCTTTGCTTGCAGTGAAAGGCATTTGTATCAAATTAGTTGGAAGTTTTTGTTGTAGAATGTAGTCAACTGTTAGCAAAAAGTAAAATTATTCAAATGTTCACTATTCATTCCAAAACGGTACTGATAAGGGTGTTTCAAGTGATTTACATATATCAATGTCTTCAGAGGTCCGTGTATTTTTCTTATAATTTACATATCGCAGAGTTATATTTAGAACAACACGAGCAATTTCCTGGCATAACCTTGCCAACCCACACACACACACACACACACACACACACAAACACACACAAATACTCACTGGTAATAGTCCCTAACACCACGAGTTTCAAAGAATCTGACTGATAAGATGAGAATACGTGTTAGGTGTGATAATTCACTCATAACAAGGAACCAAAGTGTCGTTTCATTTACAAGCAACGTGCTCCCCTCCTCAGGCGCGCGGCATGCGTGGGTTACACGTGTGTGGTCTATTTATCCAACTTGGTCCAAATTAATGAAAAACTCCTGGCAATCAATTGAATTTTGTAAATACATGCGCAGTTTTAAGGCGTGTGCCTAAATCGGTTATAGACTAACAATAAAGCACATATGTTTTCAATCAAAATTCCGGGCCCAATCTTTGGGTGTGCCGGGGACAGATAAGAGAACTGCCACTGGAAGCATTGTTAACTCACATAAGTTACATGGGTGTAAATTCCCCGGTACATTTTATTTCATTTCGGTTTCGAAGCAGCAACTCTTTAACTTTGTTGAAATTCTACTCTCTGAGTAGAAGTCAAATTTTGTGAACAAATATCCTTGCGCTTAAAATACCTTCACAACTTTTTCTTGTTCAATTATCAAAAACATTCAATTTGCTTATCATCTCTTCAAAGCCTGCCAAAATTCTTTAAACTATTTTTATCTCTTCAAAGTTCTTCAAACGCAGAAAATGTCTTTTTATATCCTGAGCGACCAAAACAATGTCTTGGAGCGAACAATTGTGTACCAAACCTTTTACGAAAACTTTGTGGTTTTTATCCAACAAAAAAGAACAAACGAGAAAGAGGAGAAGTGGAAAATAAAATGAAAGCAAAAAACATCTGAAGGTGTTACTTTAGAAAGGCCTCATAAAAATTTTTGGAGAAAAAAGACTTTTTTTTCTGAAAAATAGGTCAGTTTTTCAGAAAAATTGAAAAAAATTGATGATGTGGTTGTTTTGCTGAAAAACTCTCAGAATGAGTTTATTTTACGGCCTTGTAACAGAAATAAAAAGTTATGATGATCATGGCCAAAAAACCTGTGGTTGCCAGATGTTTTGAAGAAAAATCGTGTTCCCGAGGTTTTTTCACAGTTCTGTAAAAACTAGTCTTCATAAAATCTCACGCTGTGAAACTCATAAGAATGATGAAGCTAGCTGTTCGCCAAGTATGAGTTCCACTAAAAAATGCGAAAAAAAAACAAAAAAAGTCATTTTTATTCAATTTTTAAAAACATTTGTTCTTAGTTTTTTAAAATGTTTCAACCCTCAACTGGTACTGCTACAACCTCCAGTAATTATTGATGAGACTTTATATTAAAAATTAGAATTGTAATATTTTTTCAAAGTTTATGGTTAAGAAAAACTGTAATAATCAACTTTTTTATCCCTAAAAAGAGATATTCAGTTGCACTAGAACACCAAAAAAGCTTTTCAACCATATGAGGCTCGCTAAAACACGTCATTGCATAGTAATTACGCATATATTGCGTAGAAGTTACGCATATGTCTCCGACTATTACGGCAAAACATTGGTATTTGCATTTTAATTCAACTTTGCATAAGACATGATTGTAGCCCTTTTTGGCCAGAATAACAATCATATATGCAAATGGATTTGCATACAACATGATCTACGCCCTGACTGGCGAATGATGGAATTTGCATTAAGCAGGGACTAAATTTGCATAAATTGCTAAATGCCCTCATACGGGAAAAAATGTTGTTTCTAAAGCTTCATCCATCTCCGAATTTAATTAATTGGGCTGTGAACATTGGGCAATGATATTATTCACTCTTGTGTAATCCTTTAGTTAACTAATTGGAAAGAAACTTTGTCCCTAGAAAATTCGTTTTGAACATGTTTCCAAATTCAACCAATCAGGACGTTGGTTATTTTTAGAGATTTGAAGATTTGGTTTAGCTCGAACTCAAAACCATTTTTTCTTCAAATTTATTCAACTATGAGTTTCTCGTGCAAATTTTGTAACGCCAAATTCACATTTCGCACCAGCGGCAATCGTCACCAAAGGAACTTGCATCCAGATGAAATTGGAGTGCCAGTGTACCGCTGTGAACACTGTGATTTCACTTCAAGAGATCTACGAACTCTCGAACGACATTTCGGAAACTGACATAACCCGTTAGTACAATGTTGTCTCTACTGCTGCATTGGCTTTCATTCTGCTTGTCGCTTTGCCACACACATAGGAGATCATTATGGACTGCCCTCGAGGACTAGTGAAACAAGCAGAAGACCAACAGAATCCGCCTTTTCAAGGAGCACTTCCAGTTTTCACTATTGATGGAACGGAGGGCAACCAAGATCTCATGGAGTTCATGCTGAACAATAGAGACATCACAACTGACTTTATAAACAGCGAAGTTTCGAATACAGCCAAAAAGGTTCAGTTTGTTGTGTCTCTGGATCTCTACAAAGAAAGAAACAAAAATGACAACGAAGAAAGAGCCATCGAAATCTTTGCTAGCTCTGAAATGACTACAGTGTACTTGCACGGACTCTCAAACAAAGATTTTTTCAAGATGTTGGGTAAAATGTTGAATATTCTCTTCATGTTTTCGTCACAAGGCATGGATGGATTCTACGCAAAGTAAACAGACTGGAAATCAAGATAGCCGTTGTTGCCCCCGTGCATGTGTCGTCGTATGTAGCTCTACCTGGTTTCCTGAACGGATGCCGGTCATTGCTCAACATACGAAACCATTTTGACCACAACTGCTTCGTGTATTGTTTCGTTGCCGCGTATCACATCAAAAACCGAATCAATTTACTGACAGAAGGTCGATCGGGAACTGAAAAGACGAATCCAGATACGTACAAGAATGCGGAACGACAGCCAGTTGGAGACTATCAGATGCCCATGCCCATAAACAAGATCCTATACTTCGAAGACGCCAACGACATTCGCGTCAATGTTATCGGGTAATTGTTTCTTTAATAATATCAATAAAAATCAAATATTCCCGCTAAACGAATCAAAATGTTAAAACTGTTTTGGTCTTCATGAATCTGTTTTGTTTACGGAATCGAGGGAACACGTTTGGTGATGATTTACGTCTCCAAAAAGCCAAACAAATCCTTCACAATGGACCTTCTTCTCCTCAACGATGAGCATTCCCATCACTACGTTCTCATCTTGAATCTGGAACAATTTGTCGCATACTTCAAAAGTATAGCGCACCGTGCAGCGCAGCGCACTTGTCGAAATTGTTTTCATTTGTGTACAAACAGAGAAACTTATTAAAACCATGTTAAAACGCAGCAAACATGCAGCAGCAAAAATTGTTACGCCAAATGAGAGCAACACTTCCCTACAGCTCCGAAACTGAAAGGCATGCTTGTTTCTTCCTATTGTTCTGTACTTTGACACAGAATCTTCTCTTGTTCCAATCGCTACCACACAACCCTCACCCTCTACTTCCTACACAGTTGCAATTCAAAAACATTAAACTTGTGGTTATGCTACAGCAGCCGTAGAACACGGTGAAGCAACGCTTGTCTACTTTGAACTGAAAAGAGGTGACAACTGTTTGAACGAATTTGTAAAATCTTTTCAACTACTGGCGCGTGACGTCTACAACCGAAAACAAGCTTTCTACGGACCCTACCGAGGACCTGTTCCTGCACGTTATAACACGAGATGTTGGAAAAAAACACGAGATGTTGGATCTGTGAAAACGAAACAAACGATGAGGCCGAGGTTGTTCTTGACCATTGTCACTAAGATGGTCATTTTCTAGGGTGCGCACATCAACTCTGTAACACTCGTCGCAGAACATCTAACTTTACGCCAATGATTGGTCATAATATCAAAAAGTTTGATATTCATCATATATGTCTCGCACTAGCAGAGTGCGAACCGGAAACGAAGTTTGAAGTTATTCCTTCTACAGACGAAAAATAAATACCACTCTCTGTCCGAGTGTTCATAAAAAACTTTGGGTCAGAGGCCGGACAACAAGTACCCATCTTCGAATACATAAGGTTAATTGACTCGTTTACGTTCATGCCCCAATTTTTTGAAGAAAAAGTCTTGCCGCCATTATCGGATTGGGAAATACATTGCATGGCGGTGTAGTCACTATTAGCGAAACCGACTACAATCATGCTTAAACAGTGTTTTCAAAATTTGGTGACTACCACGATCTTTATCTAACCTGTGACACTTTGCTCTTGGCGTGCGTTTTTGGGGCTTTCAGAAATATCTGCTATGACACGTATGGTTTAGATTGCGCACAGTACTATGGAGCATCAAATTTATCAGGAGATGCCTTCCTCAAGGTGTGCAAACCCGACCTGCATTTGCCAACCAAGAGAGAGCAACTCGAACTTGTAGAGAACGTGGTGCGCGGAGGAGTGTCTTCAATCTATGAGCAACGACTCTTTCAAGCAAACAACTGCTATCTGCCGAATTATGATGCTTCTAAGCCGTCTACATATGCTTTGATGCTAGACGCAAATAACCTTTGCGGCGCGTAACGCAGAACTATCATTTGCCCTTGAAGGAATTTGCGCTAGATGCTCATATCACGCTCGATGAGATACTCAAAGTTTCGTCAACGGCACAGCATGGCTACATCTTTGGAGTTGATAATGATTATCCACCCGAATTTCATGGAGTTCATCACGATTACCCTTTGGCGCCATCCAAACTGAAAATCAAACATTCTTGGCTGAGCGGTTACCAGAAAAATTTGAAGGTACAGATGCACTTACCTGGAAAGTCATCTGGGCCAGAACTCGTTCAAACGCTGTTGCCTAAAAACCGTTACAAGCTACATTATCGGCTTGTACAATTCTACAATTCAATGGGGCTCAAAATCACAAAACTTCATCGGGCATAAAAGTTTGAGCAAGCGAACTGGATGCGACCCTACATGGAGCTAAATACCAGTCTCCGGATTGCTGCCAGTACTGCTTTTGGCAAAAAAAAGTTCTATAAAGGCATGAATAATTCAGCGTTCGGAAAAATTTGCGAGTCGAAAAGGAACCGTGATTAAGTCGTTATTGTTCGAAATGCTCAAAGTGTGCTACAAAGAACGCAAAACTTTCATTTTAAATCGTTCAAAATCTTTGGAGAGAGCATGGCTGCGATGAAAATTGCAAAAAAATGGATTTATTGGAACACACCTACTATTGTAGGGGGCATGTGTACTTGATCTGGCCAAATTACACATGTTTCAGTTCCAATATACAGTGATGAAGCCAAATTTTAATTGCAAAATTCTCTACTCGGATATTGTTTCACTGCTATATCGAATCAACACCATAGACGTTTATGAAGATATACGCCGAAAAATTCAGATTTTGCAACATTTCGACTTCTCTAATTATCCACCATATCACCCGCTCTTCTCCAAATTGAACGAATATGTTGTCTTGAAGTTTAAGGACGAGTTTGCCAGCGTGCCTATTCAAGAATTTTGTGCTCTCAAGCCGAAACTCTACTCAGTAATTGCAATTGGTAAGTTAGTTTTCAACACACTTACACGTATCAATATACAGCTTGTTAGTTGGGACTGATCCTAATGTTCAATATTTTAATTTAGATGGCGGGGAAAAGAAATCAGCTAAAGGCGTCACAAAATTAGCACAAGGACAACTCACGCATGACAGATTCAAAGAAATTCTCTCCTCTGGTCGTTTGATCCGCACGCAAAACCATAGAACAGCTTCTAGCAGCCACCAACTCCATACAATAACCATTAATAAAAGGTCGCTCAACGCTTTCGACGATAAACGATATATTCTTGACAATGGGATCGATACGCTGCCGTTTGGTCACATAAATATTGTCCGCGATCGTTTCTTCGACGAAGACGACAATTTCGATAATGAATCGTTGAGTTCGTGGTCGTCTGGAGAGTTGCACGAAATTGAAAACCAGAGGGAATTTGAAACCACAGTTGAAACGAATACTGACAAGGCTGAAATTCCTGACCCCGGCTTCGTAAGAACCGCCGCAATCACAGAGTCTGATATTGATTCTGATGAAAATGCCGACAAAAATGAGATAGATAAGAACGTCCAGTGTATAACCCTTTTATTGATTATGAAGCGATAGAATCAGACTCTTAATTAACAAAACAAAGCGCTATTTTGTATGCAATTTGACGCTTTTGTACGTGTTTAATTCTCTTATCTATAACAATTTCTATAACGATTCTATTCTAAATGTTGTAACGTATAAATTCAGCTTTAATTCAAATCTACTTTGCTAGGTTTTGCCACAAACAAGCAAGAAAAGTTGAAACTGGAATGGCTTTACAATAGCGCAATACCAACAATAAACCGCCAGACAAATACAAGTAGCGCAATTACCACTTCCATAAAAGATCTCCCTAAGGGATCAGGGATCCCCCTATGCCAAACGGATCTCGAAAAGATCTCCCCCCCCCCCCCTATCTTCTTGTATATATAAGATACTACTTGCATTAGTTTGCAATTATTGCCCTTCCCCGAAATAACCCTCCATAATTTGGAATGAGATTATTAAAAAAAATCCAATACATCAACAATAAGGCCAAAGTTGGATGAGCGAAAAACGTCTCAAGAAACAGACATGCTGCAACAAAGTCAAGTCAAGCGAGCAATTATCAGCTATTTTATTATCAAATTTTTGAAAATGAAATAAAAACAGCACAATGTTATTTTGAAGTACAGAAAAATAGCTCAGCAACTTCAAAACTATCATTCACCGTCAAATTAATTCCGTTTTTTGTCAACCCCAGGATGAAGTCCGAAACCCAAGACAGGTATTGGCCAGACCGACTTGGGTCGCGGACAGGGGGGTCCGGTGCGACCGTCCACAATGGTCTGGAAAAAATTTGGGTCGCGCCTTCCGTCTCGCCAATGGCAATTTTAGTCTGTTCGGTCTGGCGAATAGCCATATTTCGGTCTGTTCGGTCCGGCCAATACCCATATTTCGGTCTGTTCGGTCTGGCCAATACCCATATTTGGGTCTGTTCGGTCTGGCCAATACCCAAATTTTGGTCTGTTTGGTCTGGCCAATACCCATACTTTGGTCTGTTCGGTCTGGCCAATACCCATATTTCTGTCTGTTCGGTCTGGCCAATACCCATATTTCGGTCTGTTCGGTCTGGCCAATACCTAATTTCAAGGCCTAGAGGTCCAGCCTAATAAGAGCCAAATTTTATAAATGCGTGCTGTATTGACTGTTTTTCAAAATAGCAGCCCATAAATGGTAAACGACATCTGCTTCTAGATGATTAGAATACTTATTAACCTTCTTTTGAAATTTGTTTTTGTCTTTAAATCGACGGTTTTTTTTCAATATTTTCTTTTTAAAATATCATATTCATTTGTCATTCAAAAAAAATGAAACGATTAAATTATAAATTTTATTGGATGCTTATACACGTTTAAATGAGTCTGGCTAATAGTCTGGCCTAAGGTCTGTTCGGTCTGGCCATTGGTCTGGACAACGGTCTGGCCGATGGTCTGTTCGGTCTGCCCAATGGTCTGGACAATGTCTGGTCAGTCTGGCCAATGGTGTCCAAAGTCTGTTCAGTCTGACCAATGGTGGCCAAAGTCTGCTCGGTCTGGACAATACCTCTCTTTGGGTATTGTCGGTCTGACCAATGCCTGTTTTGGGTATGGTCGGTCTGGCCAATACCTGTCTTGGGTCGAGGACTTCATCTTGGGACGCCATAATGATTGGGACCTGCTATAGCCGTTTCAATCGCTTCATTTGGGCTATCGGCAAATATACTGCCCACACACGACAAAAATTCCTTCCATTTGTTTCTCGAAATATTTTTTGGTTTATCTTTAGGCCAAGCCGTTGGTTTAATAGGTTTACAGTCACGCTCCGCTCCAAAAATTACAGGGGCAATCAGTCTACCAAATAACTTTGGTTCTTAACTTTTGATTTTCATTGTCTCTGCCATCCAAAAGTAATGAGTCGCCCTCAGTCCGTTTTGCTTCGATGGCCTGTTTCATTCTCTTTACTTTTGCCCATTCAGCATTGGCATGAGATTCAACAAGTCTACGTCTAAGACTTGCATTTTCCATCACAACTTTTCCATAAGACTCTCCTGTGTGTCCATGAATTCTTTTTTGGCTTGTAACAAGGTTCATGAAATGGCTTTGCCGCTGGTACTGTTTTCCGAGTTTTGTATTTTAACCACTAAACCAACGAGGGATGAGGCTCAGGGCTTCTCGATAGATCAATGTTGACAAGGGGACTTTCCTCAATTGCAACTGGTCTGAGGTCTTCTTGGAACCAAAATTCCGCTTGACAATTCCCGTTTTGACTCTATTACGTGGCTGAGTTGATGGGTACTCAATTTCGTTGCATCTGTGAAAATAATTCGTCCAGAACCTTAATTCAAATCAGATACATAACAGGAGCATTCAAGAAATTCAGCCAGATGCGCAAAACTATTGAAAAACGAAATCTTTATGATTAAAAATGTAATTTATGTCCTCAACGTTAACTCAACGAATAGAAATTGGGAAAAAACCGAAACCTCACTCATCTATCAGAATCTTGACTCGGAGTTGTTGCGTTTCATATTTTGATTCAGTTTTCCTGTAGAGACGCAAACAACAAGGAACAATTTTGTGGTAGAAAGAAAACTGAGAACGAATAGTTAATCGCCTGGATATGAGATTCCAATCGGCAAGTAACCTCGAAAATTAATGATACACTATTAGCAGATATTTCAAAAAAACAGAAACGTTTACAAGTTGAGTAGGACAAGTAAAACATTAACTAAATTTATTAAAATTCTGTTTCCGTGCAAGTCTTCCGAGTACAAATCCTTGACGTTTCTCGACGAATATCTCAATTCGCTATTTGAGCTAATATCCGAAATGCTTTCATCGGCTACTGCCACATTCTGTGTAAATGCTTGCTTGAACTTATCCACTTAACTGCAGTGAGCTCTTTCAACAAAAGATGCTCGAAAACTTCCAGAGTCAATGCTTTTAAGACTTACTTAAAGAAATTTCTCTACCGTCAATTTCTGATTTAAAAAAAAACACTTTACAGTCACTTGGTGTCGTTGAAGCAAATATCGAAAGGGCAAGGGTCATAATTTTTATAAAACACCCATCTCAACCGTTTTGCTTTCTTAACATCCGTTGTTGAGTCATAAGATGGTATGCCGATGCGAGGATAGTTTCCACAATCCTCAACTTGTGGGAAACGACGTGCTAAGGAAGGTTTAAAAAGATTTAAAATGACAAGCAGCAAATTAATTGCAAAACAATCTTACGTTTTTCACTCAGAAACCAATGGTGTTTTGCCTTTTTTAACCAATTTTGTATCAAATTCTGTATAGAAATCCTTTGTTGTCATGTCATAAACTTTGTAGCAGTAAAACTTTAATTTCGTCCACAATTGTTTAGCTTCACAATTAAGTTATGAGAAAAAAGCTGGTTTAGAATGTGCACTTTTCAACAGCTCTTACATTTTGTACAAAAACCTTTCATTGATCGTTCCTGATTTTCCTGCCTCAGTCGACCTGACCATTTCTAACTTCTACCTCATTTTTTATAATATTTATTTATTAGGGAGAGACTTCTTCTTGAAGGCCCTCTAAAAGGGAATCAAATGAAATTACTTCTTTTACTAGTCTAGTCGTTCTGGGATAAATTCTCGAATGTTCGCATCTCCACGATCGTCGAGTGAAGGTTTTTCTCGAAATTATTTATTATAATTCTTCGTAGATGGGTACTCTCTGAGCCACTACGCAACTTTTAAACTACTTGTTTTTGCCTCTATAGAGCAGATGATTCGCAGAAAGATCACGTCAATCTCAATATTTTTATACGAAAAAATTTTTCAAATGAAAAAACTGTTCAGATCAAAAGGCATTACAAGTCTTATCTATTTTGTTGTCGATAGTTAACCGTTAATCAATAAATTGAAGTGGTGAACGATTGGCTTCTGACAAAGAAACTGGTTAAATCATGCCTGATTGCATTTTATTTTATATTGAGAAACAAGGCTGCTCGGTAATGTGCGATGGCACATAAGGTTCTAACCCCGCCCATCCACAATTTTGGCATAATTGTCTACCAAATGAGGAACCGATAGAAAAACCCAAAAATTATTTTTTGCGAATCCCAAAAAAGCCCAAGTCTTTTTCAAAAATTCTGTATGAACGATAAGATAGACTCCAAAGCAAATAACGGCAATCTAATGCAAAATTGATGCATTAGATTGCTGTTATATGTCAATATTAAGAAAGCGAGTCAAGACGAACAGCAAAATCAAACAACAACAAACATTAGTTACATCAAAAAATTTATGTCCCTCTTAAAAACTAAATTTAACAGAAAGTCAACATACCGTCAGATAAAATTAAAACTAAACAAAAATTACATATAAATCATCAGAAAACATATGCGACCAGTCCATAAAAAGGTTTGGTAACAATTATACAAAAAAGAACAAAAACAGTAAAGTAAAAAAATTAACTTATTTTTTTGAAACAGTTAACTTCAAAGTAATAAATACCATCAAGAATCAATTAGTATTACCACAAAATTACGATTAACACTGCTCCTATAGAAGGGCATTAGGACCTGTCCTTGTTCATTTTTTAAAGCGGCTAAAAAGAACACAGAAGAAAAACAAAATTTCAATTGAAACTTGCCAGAAAACGCTGTCAAAACCGTGAAGCCAGATTTTGGCACTCAAAATATATTTGATTGTGCCTTCGTCAAACAGCTATAATTTAGTATGTGGCCATTCAATTGTAAGACTAGGTAACAAGTAGACAAAAAAGCGAAGTGCTAAAGTATGTAATACTTTTAATTTCTTTTTCGAAACAAAATTACATTCAATGTCATGAAAGGCATTAACTACAAAAACAGCTATTTAATTAGGGTCGTTTATTCATGAAAAGGAAGCCCTCAAGACCTGTAATTATCCAGAATATTTCTTGCATCTATAAAAAGAACGTCAATTATGACAAAATCAAATTAATTTACCTTTTTTTGTGAAAAACCGGTGTCGAAGCCAGTAAGGTCATAACAAATTCTTTAAAAAAAGATTTTGGGACGCCAATCCGTTTTGTTCCCTTGACACCCATAATGTCATTTTTGACCAGTAATTAACTAACGAGATTAGGTAACAAACAGAAACATAAAAAGAACAAAATTGCGAAGTTAAAAAGTTTTTTTTTTTTAATTTTGGAAAACGATTGTTTTCAAAGTCATGAAAGCCATCAGCTATCAACTAATATCAGAATATCGGTTCTTCTATTCTTCCATGAAAAGCCAATGAAAGCTATCACTCTACAGGAAATTTCATATGACCGAAACGACAAAGTATAAATGACAGTTAGAGACAAAATTAAAATATTCAATTGATTTCTTCAAGAAAGAGGCGTCGAGGCCGTTAAAACGATGATGTATATCTTTCAAGATTTTAATATCTTCAATTGTGTCTTATTCTCAATGCTAATAAGGTGACATGGAACTGTCAATAATGTGATAATGTGACAAAATTAGAAAACGTGAAAAACTGGCAAATATCAAAACAAACAAAAATCTTAAATCTTGTAGTATCAAAGCCAGAAAACAATAACTTCAGGCTTAAAACTGCAACCGAGAATAAATGTTAACTCAGTAGAAAGAAGAAGCAGTCTTTCTTTGCTGACACTAAGCTGGAAGTAGAGCAAATTAAGAAAAAAATAGAGGAAAAGTTAATTAAGCCATTACTTATTGAAAAGTCAATTATTTTTAAAAAAAGAAACGACCATAAACTTTCAATTAAAAAACTAAATGCATTAGCTTGGAGGTGCTTAGCAAGCGAATTGGTTGGACCTATCACTCCTGAGCTTTGATTTGATATGTTCTGTTCTTTATTATTAAAAAAAAGTCTTTTTTTTTTTTAAAAAAGACCGACTGATTACAACCCGATTTCTTTTGGATTGTAACAGTCCAAGAATGGCCCAAAACTAGCCCTGCTAATTTTTATTGTCCGTTAGGAACAATTGATTTTTCGAATGTTGTAGATATAGATAATTTGTTAGTTGAAAACTCAAAATAAATTCTGCATTTTTGATAATCAGCGAGTAAAGTTAGCAAAAAACGGCAAAGTTTTAACTACAGTGCACTCTCAGCGGACTCTGAAGTAGAAATAGCCCCCCTCTGGGTCTACAAAGATTGTATGAGTGTTGTTTGGGGGTGTACTGTCGGCAAATTTAATCAAAGTGGACTAAAGTAGCTTATTTCGTGCTGTTTTTGATGAAAAAGGCTAAATTTTGAAATGTTTATCCAGATTTTTTGACCAAAAAAATTAAATCGAAACAATCAACAATGCTTGTTCGTCTTCAAAAATGAAATCAACGACACTATTCTTAAAAATTATATCAAATTTTACCAAAATTGACGAAAATTTAGGCAAAAATTCCGGAAAATGTGAATAAAAACAACGTGAATTCACTCTTCTTTTCTCAGAAGTTTAAACCTCGATAACTCCCTGTAGAAAACGAATATTAAAGAAATCTTTTTAATTCCATATTCTACGCTGGACGAGCTTTCTGATGATACCAGTCTCAACTCTCTACGATGAATATATCGAGCGGCGAAAATTCACGGAACAAAAAAAAACCCTGTTGAGTATATAGTTCCTCCCCCCTCAAGAGGGTCGGAACAATAATAAAGGACGGTTTTTAGGACCTCCATTATGAAAAATTTTTGAAGCTTAGAAGGCATTTGAATACGCAAACGCTCGTTTAGAGATTTTTATTTTTTAGCTTCGCTGCATTTCTTTTTCAGCAAATACCTTTTTTCGATGGTACTTGTTTTTCGGTGGTACCTTGTTTCGATGGTACAATTTATTCATAATTTCGTATTAATGTTTCATACTATTTAGGATAAGATCAACAATACGATTGAGTGGAGCTTAACTGGCTAAAATAGCTTTATAGCTTTACAATGAATCGTTAAAAAATTTTCTTTCTTTGTTAAAATGTTTTCCTTTATATTTCAACGGAACTCTTGCGCATTATTCATTTTCTACCGTTTATTGCACACATATCTACCTTTTGCGTTCTCTTCAAAATTTCAAATGCAGAAAAAATTGGAATTAAAAATCAGATGCAATTGAAAGTAAACTTTAACCAAGGATGAGGTGCACAAACAAGGCTAGCTGTGGTAAGACTGACTAGAGTCTTACACAGGGTTAACCGCGATCTTTTCACAGAATAAGTGTCTAATTATGGGCTGGAAAACCTGATCAAGGCCACCATCCAAAGTCTGCTTGGTCTGATTACAAACCTACGTACTATCTGAACCGTCTGATCAGAGCCTCGCGCAGTATATAGTCTGATCATACGCCAGCGTCATAATGAGTCTTGCCAGTTTTGTGGTTATTATATTTGTACAGTCTCAGCAGATACATTTCCGGAGTTCAAAGGGTCTGATTAGAAACAGTTGCAAATTCAAGAAATTCTGTTGAAATCCAAGCGCTCCAATTGAGAACGATGCCAGTCCCTGTGAGAAAAAAAATTAACACCGGCCTAACCATTTCTTGAGAAACATTCACTAATTTTACTATGTTTTAGTAAAAGCCGGTTGAAAAATATTCTTTGATTGTAATTTATTTCTACCACTGAAAAACTCAGAAACCCTACACATTGAATTTGTCTAATTTTCTTGAAATAATACATTAATCCTATGAATACTACTTTCAGCAATTAAACGTATCAGAAGTGGTACCACCAAAAATATCAAAATCAATCAACAAAAGGCGAGTTGATAAAAAAAATTGCATCACACGAAAAGTTACCGTTTTGATTATATCAAAAGTCTACTGAATTGCAAAATTAAAAACCAAAGGATTATAAGGGGAGAGGGAGGGAGAGAGCCTTCGAAAAGAAAAAAAACGGTGTTGATTTCTTTTTAAACTTTCCTAACTTTTGATTAATAGCTTCTATCAAGAAACTCTCACTTAGCTTTGTTTTCAAACAATTTTAAATGAATTAAAATTTGTCTTATACATTTTAATGATATTTATCGATTAGGCTTTTTTATAGAAACTAAAATCGTTTTTAGTCCCACCTCCCACCTCCCCCCAATAAAATTATATTTAACCGTTCCTAATTTTTAT
>NC_134472.1:58541985-58596985 GCF_964194025.1 Convolutriloba macropyga
CTAAGAGCTAAAGAACGCTTTTGCTTTTTTTGTAGGATTGTGGTGACTATTGAAATTGAACTATGTTTTCGCAATGCGAATGAACTATAAGTCTGGGGAGCGGAAACGAGGTGCGAATTCAAGATTGAAAATAACCTGATCTAGTATTGATTTTTCCGACCTACTGAAAATTGAACTTGTTAGACAGACTTATCACGAAGAAGCAAAAGAAAAGAGTGAATGTCCGATGAAAAATCAGGCATGAAAAATGAAAAAAAAATTACCGACAACGGGAAATTAATGAGATATGATTAAAGAGCGTTTTCGCAGGTCAAATGCATATAGTACTAATTTACTTAGTACTCAGAGGACAATTGAACTAAATTATTCGTGTACCGCTTTTCTGTATCAAATTTCCTCTTGACAAGAATAATGCAATTCATTTTACAACGTTTTAAGTATATAACAGTGCATTAAGTGAATAACAAAATTTTAGATACTAAATAAAAAATTTGTTGGTTATCATAGCCAAAAATACATATCTGCCTGTTATAATAACTAGTGATCATTAGTAATAAAAAATCAATATATGTGTTTATCAGGGTTTTGTTGAAATACTTCATAGGATTTAAATTTGGTTTTCGGCATCCCAATCTTGCTATTCTCTTTCTTACTCATAATCAGAGTAATTCTGTCTAACATATGCTAGGTAGCGGAATTGAGGGTCTGGTGGAGATATCTGTCCAATTACCAAATCTGATGGAGTAGGAGAACCCACTACAGCTTGTTCGTGCTGAACATATGCAATAATTGATGTTTGAGAGGCCTTTAGTTGCGATGCATTTATAGTAGGCATTTCTACAATGCGAAGCAATTGAGTGCTTTGGAGTCTAGGAGTGCGTATGCAGCTGGATATTATCTGGAACTTCAACACTTGTTGTTGTTGGTACAGTAGATGAAATTCGTAAAGTCGAAATGGGTCCGCTTTGATGGATTAGATTGTTTGTGTTTTAGTCTTCATGGTGTTTTTGTTGTCCATCAACTTTTCGGCGTCTTTTTGAAGTAGATACGTCAGAAACAGTCTGTTGTCCCAAAGTTTTGGTCATTGACGGTTGTGGTTTTTGGTGCGTTGGGAATGGTAGCTGATTTAGTCTGAGCTTTTTTTGTTCAATATTATACTGAATTCCGGCTTAGTTGGTTTTCGCGCCACGATTGAACGTTGATCTTTTGAGTTTGTCAATGAGGCCACGGAAGCTGATTCAGAATTGCGTTGACAAATTTTGTTTTCTTCATTCCGCTTCTACTTCAGTTCTATAATATGTTTTGCAATCTTCTCTTCTGTAGTTTTGCCATAAGGTAGTATTCGGGGTTGAGCATATTATTACATTTAAGTTGCGCGAACCTTTTTGGAGCCCAATTTAGCAAGGTAAAAGTTCCTCTTTTTTACCGGTTGTCTACCTGGCTCTTTGATAGCGGAAGTAGTGTTGAAACCTTTTCAACTTAAGATCCGCCGACAAAAAGTCATACAAGCCGTCGAGTTTTTTCTTCGATCGCTTCTCGGTTGGAATCTTTTGCGCTAGTATGACCTGAAGTGAGGATACGCTGCGCGGAATAGAGTGAGAAAAATTTTGTTTGAAAATGAACCACGATTCTCCATCTCCAGCATCTCGGTACTGTTTCCCAGCATCTAAATGGGCTTTGTTCATGGAGATTTCAACTTTGTCGTCACTTCTTTTGAGGTCATCCTACCACAGAGCATTTTGGTAATCTTCCAACGAAACTGTTTCATTATCTAAATAATTTTGAAAGGTCTTCGATTTCGTTGAATTTGAACTTTGAGGAGATATACTGACGTTTATTAAAGCAGTATTAGGTCATCTTTCAAAATGAGCTTCAAAAGGAGTGACTTTAATTGTACGTTGTTTACATATACACATTTGACAAACCTTTAAATTTGCTCAATTTGACACACGAACGTCGGGGTTTACCCGTTTGTATTATTCGCTCCACCAAACCAATAGCTTAATGCAGGCGCCTCGCAAATGTCAATATGATTTTGATGACAAAAGGAACGCACTTGTTTTCCATATAGACAACGGGCCTGATCTAAGCGTATATTTCCTGTTACTCCATAAAAAATTACATAATCCTGAAGAAATTTAATTACATTTCCTCCAAGAGTTTTTTCAAATTGCTTCTGCAGACGGAAATTTAGAATTGCGGTCAATACATGCCAAAAAACCTACTTCAGCTCCTTGCGAATATATAATTAGGTCCCCAAAATCATTTTGGATTTCTTCATTAGCCTCAATGCACTGCTTATGTTGTTGCCATTTAGATGCTGGATGCCATTTACGTGGTTGCCAATGCGATCTCCAACTACCAGGGTGTGTTTCATGGAGCGACTCAATTTCCGGATCTCTGAGGACCTTTAAAATTTTCACCCGATTGTCAACACTTCAGCACCCTGATTTCACACCGAGGTCCCTCCAGAAGCTGTGAATGTGGGGACTGGTTGCACAGCACTGGTCCTCGTCACTGTTCACTACAGCGTACCGAACTTCCTTTAAACTTTCGTCTCTGGACGTCATAATTGCCAAAGAAATTTTCGTAAGCAGTTGATTCAAGCTGTACTCGAATATCTCCTCTCAAGATTGTTCGAGCTCTGAAGTATCATCTCTCCCTCCCGATGAACCAGTCACATTCCGCATTGATGACGAAGGGGTCGATTGAAATGTTACTCTTGGTCAGGTTTGTCGAGACACTGTGTTGGCGTCGGTAATTTTCAAATTGTCAATTTGCGGAGCCAATACAGAGCCAGAATTGAGCAACTGTTTTGCAGCGTGATTCAAGGCAGAAAGCGGTTTTTAAATGGAATTGTTGTGAGTGGGAGGTTTTTGCAGAATGGAATTGAATTAAGTTTTTTTGGTGTTGAATTAGTATTTGATGCTGCTATTTTTAGTTGTCTACTGGTACAGAATGTGAGGTTTGCGTGTCATCTGATTATAGGCACGCAATTGCGTCGCGAATGTAGGGAAAATAATTGCTACCACAAACTCGCTGTCATTCTTGTTAGTCACGGCTGCTTTTTGAATCGGTCGGCGCAAAATATAGTCGACAAGTCTCACTTTTGCGCCAGGAATATGATCGATGTGACAGTTACATGGTAAAAGCCTGTCAATCCAACGAGCCACTCTGCTATTATAGGGATTATTTGAACGATGTTCTTTCACGAGTGATAAAAGTGCTCTATGATAAGTGATAACGGTGAAGGATTTTCCAGAAGGATACTATTTAAAGTATTCAGCTAGCCAAGCTACTCCCAGTAACTCCAATTCATTTAAACTATATCGTTCTTCACTTGAGTATACGAAACGCGACGAGAATGCAAATGTTTTCAAGCCATCTTTCGTTCGCTGCTCTAATGCAGCTTCCAAACTGGCGCGTGAAGCATCACATTTAACACGTGTTTATGATATGGGATTTTAATGCGCATTTTCTCGGGATTTTACTATTTGTTATTTTTTTTCAAAGTGAATGTTGTGTTCAGATGTCCAATAAAAATTGACGCCAATTTTAAGTTATTTTCTAAATGGATGACGAAGACAGGCAAGATATGATATCAATTTACTTATATGATGTACAGAATCATAAAAAAAGTAATTTCTTCAAATTAGTTGCTGGACAAAGTGATAAAATTGCTGTGGTTTTGTTTTCGAGGAGGGTCGAAATACCAGATTGAGGAAAACAGTACACAAGCCATTCTGTTTCTATCTTGCCGAAATATTATTTTGCTTGGATGATCCTATGGTTATGGTCATCTAATATCTGCAAACAAACGCACACCAGATTTTTATGGCTTTATAAAGATCCACGGCCTACAATCAAAATATCATCAAGAAAATAATGCGTATTCTTTAATACAACTAACGTATTTTCCTTCGTTTTTTGAAACTAATCGGGCCAATCGGTAAGTCCAAAGAAACCTGTTTGAAATCTGTATGACCACTTGAATCACCGCTAATAAAATTAGAACTGCAAAAGCGTGCCCTATCCCGGTAAAAATTTAGTTGACTGCACGAGTATTACAAATCCAAAAGTGAAAAGTATGCTGTATGAGATTGCTCAATTTCATTTAAGTTTAGAGTTATGGAGTCTATTAAATTGTCAATATTCGGCATTTGATATTTGTTTTTGTGAAAAAGATTTGTTTAAAACTTTGGAGTCAAAAACTAACTTAGTTGATTGATCATGTTTGACTGTTGTGACAATTGGTGAAAAAAGATTTTGATCCGAAAAAGTATACAATTTTTCAATATGTCCGTTTGTTATTATTTTATGGATTTTGGTGCTTACTTTTGATTGTAGATTAATTGGCACTCTTCGTCCTTTCCGTGGAGTAGGGGTAAAATGTAGGCTACCCGAATCCACCATTATCCTCGTTTCGATAGTTCCAACTGTTAGTTTTTCCTTAATAGGTTAAATCATTTTGAATTCACTGGAGATTCTGGCTAGAAAATTGTCATCATAGGTAGAAAAAGTTAAATCAAAGTCGGGGTTATACTTTTCATGAAGTTCTTTGACTTTATCGTCTCAAGTCTTGTTGTTTCTTTTTTTACGACATTGTTAATTCGTTTATTTGGTCTCTTACTGGAATTGTAGTTTTGAACTTCAGAAAGTCTAAACTTTTTTACAAAAGCGTTCTGTAATCAACAATTGAGACAGTTCTTTCCTTCCGCCGGCACAATTTTCAAATTTTGGAATTCCGAACTCGTCCACAATTCCTGAACGTTTGATTCAGTTTGCGATTGTCAATCGACATTTTATTAAAACTCCGTGTTTTCGCAAAAATTGTAATAAAACAGGTTTGTGTATGAGTAGTTGAAAAGAATTTTTAATTTGCTGCTCTGGTCCCATTTGATAATTGATCGCCAATTTCAAAGCATTCTGTGGTTCCACTGTTTCTCGAAATTGTTGTCGTTGACTTTCTTTATCTTTTTATTAGCAATAAACACTACTGTCACCAACAAATGTTTTTTATCTCCAAAGTCACAGTTATCTGCAATTTCGTTTAGATTTCCAAAATATTTTTTTTACAGATTTACATATTTGTTGTTTCCCCATCAAGAACTGGTAGAGTTCGAAATTGATGTTTCTTTGTCTAGTAAACGCAGTATCCAGAAATCTTTTCTTGTCACTTCACCTAAATTACGTCTAAGGTTTTTGCTGTTGAACTCGCAGCGCCCTTCCACTTCCAGACTGAGAAATGAAAATGAGGCTGCTTTCTGGTCAGCAATTTTTCAAAGTTGTCTCCATGTAGAAGTCCTTGAGCTGTTACTGTCGCACATTTGTTCCTCCATACTACTTTTTCTTGAACATTGCGAAGCAGGTGTTCACGTTCAGTTTTAGCATTTGTTTGTTCTAATTCCTCCTCATGAAAGGGTTTCGGCAAGGTAGCTTTTGTAGGTAGTGGTTGCAGTAAAACGTCAATTTCAATTGCTTATCTGTCCAAAAATGCTGTTTTTAGATACATTTTCTTTCTATCCCAAATCAATCGGGGTTCCACAGTCGCTTTTTCTCAAAAACTATCTATGCCAAGGGGCAATTTTTCTGAATTGCGCACTGCCGACTGCGACATTTGGTGACTATTGATTTTGAACAAAGTTTTCGCATTGTTCTAAATCTCTGGAAACTGGAAACGCGCTCCTAATCCAAGATTGAATATAACTTGATCTAGTATTGATGTTTCTGATATACTAAAACTAAAATTACTTAGCAAGATTTAATTGAGCGACTTATAACGAAGAAGCAAAAGCAAAGAGTGATTGTCTGATTAACAACCAGGTATGAACAAATGAACTAAAACTTGATTTGCTTAGCAAGATTTAATTGCGCGACTTATAACGAAGAGGCAAAAGAAAAGAGTGATTGTCTGATGAACAACCAGGCATGAACAAATGAACAAATAAAATTTATAGACATCAGAAAATTAAGGATTGTGTGTTCGCTGTATGAATGCCCTTAGTTCTACATGTTTCAGTACTCAGTGGACAATTGAACTGAATCTATTATATACGAAAAATTATATAAGAATAAAAAAAGTTTGAAAATTTAACTGAAGAAATTTATCAGGTTTTGCATCTACATATTTAACAACAATTTAGGGAATTTTTGAAACTATTTTAATGTTGACAAATTTTTTATGAATATTTTAATGTCATTCTCCTTTGTTTCTATTGTGCTACCTTGTAGCGTGTTTCAATTGTTGGTTATTTTTAATTTTGGCGTCTACGTAGGTTGAATAAATGAAGCTCTGTTTTTGCTAAAGCCTACATTAAAACACACTTTCTTGTTAAATTTGGTTCACCTGTTTTATTTCATAAATTGGATTTCAGCTGACTATCTTGATCTATAAGAAGTTGAAGAAAATTTTATTAAACCTCAGATTTCAGTGGCAAATAATATGACTCTAATTTACATGGTATAATCGGTCGGCGCAAAATATAGTCGACAAGTCTCACTTTTGCGCCAGGAATATCATCGATGTGACAGTTACATGGTAAAAGCCTGTCAATCCAACGAGCCACTCTGCTATTATAGGGATTATTTGAACGATGTTCTTTCACGAGTGATAAAAGTGCTCTATGATAAGTGATAACGGTGAAGGATTTTCCAGAAGGATACTATTTAAAGTATTCAGCTAGCCAAGCTACTCCCAGTAACTCCAATTCATTTAAACTATATCGTTCTTCATTTGAGTATACGAAACGCGACGAGAATGCAAATGTTTTCAAGCCATCTGCCGTTCGCTGCTCTAATGCAGCTTCCAAACTGGCGCGTGAAGCATCACATTTAACACGTGTTTATGATTTGGGATTTTAATGTGCATTTTCTCGGGATTTTACTATTTGTTATTTTTTTTTCAAAGTAAATGTTGTGTTCAGATGTCCAATAAAAATTGACGCCAATTTTAAGTTATTTTCTGAATGGATGACGAAGACAGGCAAGATATGATATCAATTTACTTATATGATGTACAGAATCATAAAAAAAGTAATTTCTTCAAATTAGTTGCTGGACAAAGTGATAAAATTGCTGTGGTTTTGTTTTCGAGGAGGGTCGAATTACCAGATTGAGGAAAACAGTACACAAGCCATTCTGTTTCTATCTTGCCGAAATATTATTTTGCTTGGATGATCCTATGGTTATGGTCATCTAATATCTGCAAACAAACGCACACCAGATTTTTATGGCTTTATAAAGATCCACGGCCTAAAATCAAAATATCATCATGAAAATAATGCGTATTCTTTAATACCACTAACGTATTTTCCGTCGCTTTTTGAAACTCATCGGGCCAATCGGTAAGTCCAAAGAAACCAGTTTGAAATCTGTATGACCACTTGAATCACCGCTAATAAAATTAGAACTGCAAAAGCGTGCCCTATCCCGGTAAAAAATTTAGTTGACTGCACGCGTATTACAAATCCAAAAGTGAAAAGTATGCTGTATGAGATTGCTCAATTTCATTTAAGTTTAGAGTTATGGAGTCTATTAAATTGTCAATATTCGGCATTTGATATTTGTTTTTGTGAAAAAGATTTGTTTAAAACTTTGGAGTCAAAAACTAACTTAGTTGATTGATCATGTTTGACTGTTGTGACAATTGGTGAAAAAAGATTTTGATCCGAAAAAGTATACAATTTTTCAATATGTCCGTTTGTTATTATTTTATGGATTTTGGTGCTTACTTTTGATTGTAGATTAATTGGCACTCTTCGTCCTTTCCGTGGAGTAGGGGTAAAATGTAGGCTACCCGAATCCACCATTATCCTCGTTTCGATAGTTCCAACTGTTAGTTTTTCCTTAATAGGTTAAATCATTTTGAATTCACTGGAGATTCTGGCTAGACAATTGTCATCATAGGTAGAAAAAGTTAAATCAAAGTCGGGGTTATACTTTTCATGAAGTTCTTTGACTTTATCGTCTCAAGTCTTGTTGTTTCTTTTTTTTCGACATTGTTAATTCGTTTATTTGGTCTCTTACTGGAATTGTAGTTTTGAACTTCAGAAAGTCTAAACTTTTTTACAAAAGCGTTCTGTAATCAACAATTGAGACAGTTCTTTCCTTCCGCCGGCACAATTTTCAAATTTTGGAATTCCGAACTCGTCCACAATTCCTGAACGTTTGATTCGGTTTGCGATTGTCAATCGACATTTTATTAAAACTCCGTGTTTTCGCAAAAATTGTAATAAAACAGGTTTGTGTATGAGTAGTTGAAAAGAATTTTTAATTTGCTGCTCTGGTCCCATTTGATAATTGATCGCCAATTTCAAAGCATTCTGTGGTTCCACTGTTTCTCGAAATTGTTGTCGTTGACTTTCTTTATCTTTTTATTAGCAATAAACACTACTGTCACCAACAAATGTTTTTTATCTCCAAAGTCACAGTTATCTGCAATTTCGTTTAGATTTCCAAAACATTTTTTTACAGATTTACATATTTGTTGTTTCCCCATCAAGAACTGGTAGAGTTCGAAATTGATGTTTCTTTGTCTAGTAAACGCAGTATCCAGAAATCTTTTCTTGTCACTTCACCTAAATTACGTCTAAGGTTTTTGCTGTTGAACTCGCCGCGCCCTTCCACTTCCAGACTGAGAAATGAAAATGAGGCTGCTTTCTGGTCAGCAATTTTTCAAAGTTGTCTCCATGTAGAAGTCCTTGAGCTGTTACTTTCGCACATTTGTTCCTCCATACTACTTTTTTTTGAACATTGCGAAGCAGGTGTTCACGTTCAGTTTTAGCATTTGTTTGTTCTAATTCCTCCTCATGAAAGGGTTTCGGCAAGGTAGCTTTTGTAGGTAGTGGTTGCAGTAAAACGTCAATTTCAATTGCTTATCTGTCCAAAAATGCTGTTTTTAGATACATTTTCCTTCTATCCCATATCAATCGGGGTTCCGCAGTCGCTTTTTCTCAAAAAATATCTATGCCAAGGGGCAATTTTTCTGAATTGCGCACTGCCGACTGCGACATTTGGTGACTATTGATTTTGAACAAAGTTTTCGCATTGCCTATGTTCTAAATCTCTGGAAACTGGAAACGCGCTCCTAATCCAAGATTGAATATAACTTGATCTAGTATTGATATTTCTGATATACTAAAACTAAAATTACTTAGCAAGATTTAATTGCGCGACTTATAACGAAGAAGCAAAAGCAAAGAGTGATTGTCTGATTAACAACCAGGTATGAACAAATGAACTAAAACTTGATTTGCTTAGCAAGATTTAATTGCGCGACTTATAACGAAGAAGCAAAAGAAAAGAGTGATTGTCTGATGAACAACCAGGCATGAACAAATGAACAAATAAAATTTATAGACATCAGAAAATTAAAGATAGTGTGTTCGCTGTATGAATGCCCTTAGTTCTACATGTTTCAGTACTCAGTGGACAATTGAACTGAATCAATTATATACGAAAAATTATATAAGAATAAAAAAAGTTTGAAAATTTAACTGAAGAAGTTTATCAGGTTTTGCATCTACATATTTAACAACAATTTAGGGAATTTTTGAAACTATTTTAATGGTGACAAATTTTTTATGAATATTTTAATGTCATTCTCCTTTGTTTCTATTGTGCTACCTTGTAGCGTGTTTCAATTGTTGGTTATTTTTAATTTCGGCGTCTACGTAGGTTGAATAAATGAAGCTCTGTTTTTGCTAAAGCCTACATTAAAACACACTTTCTTGTTAAATTTGGTTCACCTGTTTTATTTCATAAATTGGATTTCAGCTGACTATCTTGATCTATAAGAAGTTGAAGAAAATTTAATTAAACCTCAGATTTCAGTGGCAAATAATACGACTCTAATTTACATGGTATAATTTAAAAAAAATGGTTGTTTCTTTTCATTCACCATATTGTAAAATTTTGAAACAAGGGAAATTTTAAAGATGAAGCGCAATGCAAAATACGTTATACTATGCCAAAATAGCTCTTTCACAATAGCAGCAGAAACTCAAGATTTAATCTCCTTCCATGATTCAGAGCTAGTTGTGTTGACATTGTACATTACGATCACCTGTGTTTGTTTGTGGCAACAGTTCTACAGCCCATAGGTCGAAGTTTATATTTTGTAAAATTTTCTCAATGAAGTGTAGACACCATGTTTCCATAAAAAATTTTTCTGCTTTGAGTTACTGTTTTCAGGCAAATGGTCTCCATAAAGTTTGTGGGCACGTTCTGACGCGGACAAGCCCTTATATTAAGAAAGACATTATATGGAACTTTTTTGCGAATGAAGTTCTGGTTAATGCTTGCAAGAGCTCGATTGGTCTTAATAACTATATAACCCAAGTGGTATCTTTCTAAAACGATGACTCCCAGAAAACGGAAATTGTTATTGTTTTCAAGTCTTGTCCTGATTAAAAATGACTGTCGAGTTTTGCTATAAAAAACCTCCACTTTGAACTTCGTGGCTTCTGTTTTTGCATTTTTGAAATTTTTTCATTTTTGCCGGGAATAGTTCGATTGCATTTAAACTTTGCTCTAAATAAGAGTGACTAGTGTTAACGAATATCAAGTGTTCGGTATGGAAAGTAACATCAAAGTCGTCACGTTTTAATTAATAATGGAGATAAATGAATATAATAATTAGAAAGCAATGGTCTGATTTTGGGTCTGGATCATGGTCTGGAGATGGTCTGATCAGAACTCTTTCGGTCTGGAAAGTCTGATCAGAACACATTGAGTCTGGAAAGTCTGATCAGAAATTATTTCGGTCTGGAAAGTCTGATCAGAGATAATTTCGGTCTGGAAAGTCTGATCAGAGATAATTTCGGTCTGGAAAGTCTGATCAGAAGCAAATTTGGGTCTGGACCTCAACCTGGGTAATTAAAAAGCAGGGTTAGTAATTTGAGTCTCTTTGAGCAACAAATGCTGTTTTTTCTTTGTTCCATCTTTTGGCGCTTCCCCATCTGAGATCTGTTGCGAGTTGCACCTCAATAACTGCTGAGTCATTATGTTGATATTGTGTTCCCAGGCAGTCTTGTTCCTAACAGCTTTGTTAGCAACAGAGTCCAATCAAGTTTTGAAGACCTTTTTCGTAATCGATAAAACAAGTTTGGCGTTTTTATTATGCTATTCTTTTTTAATGCTGGTTTCAAAATTTTGCATGAGCAGGTACCCGGGCCGAGGTGTCCACCCCTAGTCTACCGTTATTAAGCGAGATTAAGGGTTTAAATCCTTTTCCATCCTTAAATAGCAGGGAAAAGAGTGTACGAGTGTAATTTTAAAAAAAACTACACTATTTTTACACTCTTTACACTCTTTAATCCACTCTTTTTACACTTTTGAAACTTACTTTTGACTACAAATCTCTTTTGTCCAATTTTTATTGGGGAAAAGAGTGAAAAGTATAAATTTGAAGCGATTACACTCTTAGAAATACACCGCAATTCTGAAGAAATTACGCTCTTAGAAATACACTACAATTACACTGTTTTGTCCACTTATTTCCTTTTTTCAACGGGTGTAAATCTTACCAAGGCTCCGCACAAGAAAAAAAATTACAGAAAATTGTGCTGCAATAATAAAACTATGATCTACTTCTTCAACCCAGAATGGAGAGGAGGAAGATACAGATGACAATGAAGCCTTTTTTTGTTTAGTTTTTTGGTTTGGCCTGTCTTTGTTCTTCTTTCTGCAGTAGAAGAGACTTTTGCAGATTAATGGCATGTCTGATTCATTGCTTAATGAGTTTGAAATGCACCTTTTCAACGCCGCCAGTTGCAAACTATTCGTTTTGAAAGTCGTTGATACCACTGAATTATACAAAAAGAAAAAGAATTGAGATTACGGGTTAATGAACCGTCGAATTATGTGAAGAAAATGTCGAACTTCATGAAAAACAATTTTTAATAACGTATTGAAAAAGACGAGTTAGAAAGTCTATGTTAGCTCATTGCGTTGCCGCGATAACGTACTTTAAGAGTTTGTGTAGAAGTAAATGCCAAAATTTTGGTTTGATCAGGAAATTTTATTGAACCGCCGATTTACGTGAAGCAAAAATGTTGAACTTCATGAAAAACGTCTGTTAATAACTTTTTGAAGAAGACGAGTTATAAGGTCTTTTTTAGCCCATTGTGTTGCCGCGATAACGTACTTTAAGTGTTTGTGTAGAAGTAAATGCCAATATTTTGGTTTGTTCAGAAAATTTTAAAGAACCGGCAAATTAGGTGAAGAAAATGTCGAACTTCACGAAAAACCTCTGTTAATAACATTTTGAAAAAGACGAGTTAGAAAATCTTTGTTAGTCGCCCTGGTACTTTATGAGTTTGTGTAGAAATAAATTCCAATATTCTGATGTGTGCCCAAAATTTTAATGAACCATCGAATTAGGTGAAGAAAATGTCGAACTTCATGAAAAACGTTTGTAAATAAATTTTTGAAGAAGACGAGTTAAAAAGTCTATGTTAGCCCATTTTGTTGCCGTGATAACCTACTTTATGAGTTTGAGTAGAAGTAAATGCCAATATTCTGATTTTTTCACAAAATTTTAATGAACCGTCGAATTAGTTGAAAAAAATGTCGAACTTCATGAAAAACAATTGTTAATAACCTTGTGAAAAATACGAGTAAAAAAGTCTATTTTAGCTCATTTTTTGTTGTTATAACGTACTTTATAGGTTTGTGTAGAAGTAAATGCCAATATTCTGATTTGTTCACAAATTTTTAATGAACCGTCGAATTAGTTGAAGAAAATGTCGAACTTCATGAAAAACAATTGTTAATAACCTTGTGAAAAAGACGAGTAAGAAAGTCTATTTTAGCTCATTTTTTGTTGTTATAACGTACTTTATAGGTTTGTGTAGAAGTAAATGCCAATATTTTGGTTTGTTCAGAAAATTTTAAAGAACCGGCAAATTAGGTGAAGAAAATGTCGAACTTCATGAAAAACAAATGTTAATAACCTTTGAAGAAGACGGGTTAAAAAGCTTATGTTAGCTCATTGTGTTGCCGCGATAACATGTTTTAGGAGTTTTTGTAGAAGTAAATGCCAATATTTTGGTTTGTTCAGGAAATTTTAATGAACCGTCGATTTAGGTGAAGCGAAAATGTTGAACTTCATGCAAAACGTCTGTTAAAAACTTTTTGAAGAAGACGAGTTATAAGGTTTTTTTGGCCCATTGTGTTGCCGCTATAACGTACTTTAAGTGTTTGTGTAGAAGTAAATGCCAATATTTTGGTTTGTTCAGAAAATTTTAAAGAACCGGCAAATTAGGTGAAGAAAATGTCGAACTTCACGAAAAACCTCTGTTAATAACTTTTTGAAAAAAACGAGTTAGAAAATATATGTTAGTCCATTTTGTTGCCCTGGTAACGTACTTTATGAGTTTGTGTAGAAATAAATTCCAATGTTCTGATGTGTTCACAAAATTTTAATGAACCGTCGAATTAGTTGAAGAAAATGTCGAACTTCATGAAAAACAATTGTTAATAACCTTGTGAAAAAGACGAGTAAGAAAGTCTATTTTAGCTCATTTTTTGTTGTTATAACGTACTTTATAGGTTTGTGTAGAAGTAAATGCCAATATTTTGGTTTGTTCAGAAAATTTTAAAGAACCGGCAAATTAGGTGAAGAAAATGTCGAACTTCATGAAAAACAATTGTTAATAACCTTTGAAGAAGACGAGTTAGAAAGTCTATGTTAGCTCATTGCGTTGCCGCGATAACGTACTTTAAGAGTTTGTGTAGAAGTAAATGCCAATATTTCGGTTTGTTCAGGAAATTTTAATGAACCGTCGATTTAGGTGAAGCGAAAATGTTGAATTTCATGCAAAACGTCTGTTAAAAACTTTTTGAAAAAGACGAGTTATAAGATTTTTTTTGGCCCATTGTGTTGCCGCTATAACGTACTTTAAGTGTTTGTGTAGAAGTAAATGCCAATATTTTGGTTTGTTCAGAAAATTTTAAAGAACCGGCAAATTAGGTGAAGAAAATGTCGAACTTCATGAAAAACAATTGTTAATAACCTTTGAAGAAGACGGGTTAAAAAGCTTATGTTAGCTCATTGTGTTGCCGCGATAACATATTTTAGGAGTTTTTGTAGAAGTAAATGCCAATATTTTGGTTTGTTCAGGAAATTTTTTTGAACCGTCGATTTAGGTGAAGCGAAAATGTTGAACTTCATGCAAAACGTCTGTTAAAAACTTTTTGAAGAAGACGAGTTATAAGGTTTTTTTTGGCCCATTGTGTTGCCGCTATAACGTACTTTAAGTGTTTGTGTAGAAGTAAATGCCAATATTTTGGTTTGTTCAGAAAATTTTAAAGAACCGGCAAATTAGGTGAAGAAAATGTCGAACTTCACGAAAAACCTCTGTTAATAACTTTTTGAAAAAAACAAGTTAGAAAATATATGTTAGTCCATTTTGTTGCCCTGGTAACGTACTTTATGAGTTTGTGTAGAAATAAATTCCAATATTCTGTTGTGTTCACAAAATTTTAATGAACCGTCGAATTAGTTGAAGAAAATGTCGAACTTCATGAAAAAAAATTGTTAATAACCTTGTGAAAAAGACGAGTAAGAAAGTCTATTTTAGCTAATTTTTTGTTGTTATAACGTACTTTATAGGTTTGTGTAGAAGTAAATGCCAATATTTTGGTTTGTTCAGAAAATTTTTAAAGAACCGGCAAATTAGGTGAAGAAAATGTCGAACTTCATGAAAAACAATTGTTAATAACCTTTGAAGAAGACGGGTTAAAAAGCTTATGTTAGCTCATTGTGTTGCCCCGATAACATATTTTAGGAGTTTTTGTAGAAGTAAATGCCAATATTTTGGTTTGTTCAGGAAATTTTAATGAACCGTCGATTTAGGTGAAGCGAAAATGTTGAACTTCATGCAAAACGTCTGTTAAAAACTTTTTGAAGAAGACGAGTTGTAAGGTTTTTTTTGGCCCATTGTGTTGCCGCTATAACGTACTTTAAGTGTTTGTGTAGAAGTAAATGCCAATATTTTGGTTTGTTCTGAAAATTTTAAAGAACCGGCAAATTAGGTGAAGAAAATGTCGTACTTCACGAAAAACCTCTGTTAATAACTTTTTGAAAAAAACGAGTTAGAAAATATATGTTAGTCCATTTTGTTGCCCTGGTAACGTGCTTTATGATTTTGTGTAGAAATAAATTCGATTATTCTGATGTGTTCACAAAATTTTAAGGAACCGTCGAATTAGTTGAAGAAAATGTCGAACTTCATGAAAAACAATTGTTAATAACCTTGTGAAAAAGACGAGTAAGAAAGTCTATTTTAGCTCATTTTTTGTTGTTATAACGTACTTTATAGGTTTGTGTAGAAGTAAATGCCAATATTTTGGTTTGTTCAGAAAATTTTATAGAACCGGCAAATTAGGTGAAGAAAATGTCGCACTTCATGAAAAACAATTGTTAATAACCTTTGAAGAAGACGGGTTAAAAAGCTTATGTTAGCTCATTGTGTTGCCGCGATAACATATTTTAGGAGTTTTTGTAGAAGTAAATGCCAATATTTTGATTTGTTCAGGAAATTTTAATGAACCGTCGATTTAGGTGAAGCGAAAATGTTGAACTTCATGCAAAACGTCTGTTAAAAACTTTTTGAAGAGGACGAGTTATAAGGTTTTTTTTGGCCCATTGGGTTGCCGCTATAACGTACTTTAAGTGTTTGTGTAGAAGATAATGCCAATATTTTGGTTTGTTCAGAAAATTTTAAAGAACCGGCAAATTAGGTGAAGAAAATGTCGAACTTCATGAAAAACAATTGTTATTAACCTTTGAAGAAGACGGGTTAAAAAGCTTATGTTAGCTCATTGTGTTGCCGCGATAACATATTTTAGGAGTTTTTGTAGAAGTAAATGCCAATATTTTGATTTGTTCACAAAATTTTAATGAACAGTCGAATTAGTTGAAGAAAATGTCGAACTTCATGAAAAACAATTGTTAATAACCTTGTGAAAAAGACGAGTAAGAAAGTCTATTTTAGCTCATTTTTTGTTGTTATAACCTACTTTATAGGTTTGTGTAGAAGTAAATGCCAATATTTTGGTTTGTTCAGAAAATTTTAAAGAACCGGCAAATTAGGTGAAGAAAATGTCGAACTTCACGAAAAACCTCTGTTAATAACTTTTTGAAAAAAACGAGTTAGAAAATATGTGTTAGTCCATTTTGTTGCCCTGGTAACTTACTTTATGAGTTTGTGTAGAAATAAATTCCAATATTCTGATGTGTTCACAAAATTTTAATGAACCGTCGAATTAGTTCAAGAAAATGTCGAACTTCATGAAAAACAATTGTTAATAACCTTGTGAAAAAGACAAGTAAGAAAGTCTATTTTAGCTCATTTTTTGTTGTTATAACGTACTTTATAGGTTTGTGTATAAGTAAATGCCAATATTTTGGTTTGTTCAGAAAATTTTAAAGAACCGGCAAATTAGGTGAAGCGAAAATGTTGAACTTCATGCAAAACGTCTGTTAAAACTTTTTGAAGAAGACGAGTTATAAGGTTTTTTTTTGGCCCATTGTGTTGCCGCTATAACGTACTTTAAGTGTTTGTGTAGAAGTAAATGCCAATATTTTGGTTTGTTCAGAAAATTTTAAAGAACCGGCAAATTAGGTGAAGAAAATGTCGAACTTCATGAAAAACAATTGTTAATAACCTTTGAAGAAGACGGGTTAAAAAGCTTATGTTAGCTCATTGTGTTGCCGCGATAACATATTTTAGGAGTTTTAGTAGAAGTTAATGCCAATATTTTGGTTTGTTCAGGAAATTTTAATGAACCGTCGATTTAGGTGAAGCGAAAATGTTGAACTTCATGCAAAACGTCTGTTAAAAACTTTTTGAAGAAGACGAGTTATAAGGTTTTTTTGGCCCATTGTGTTGCCGCTATAACGTACTTTAAGTGTTTGTGTAGAAGTAAATGCCAATATTTTGGTTTGTTCAGAAAATTTTAAAGAAGCGGCAAATTAGGTGAAGAAAATGTCGAACTTCATGAAAAACAATTGTTAATAACCTTTGAAGAAGACGGGTTAAAAAGCTTATGTTAGCTCATTGTGTTGCCGCGATAACATATTTTAGGAGTTTTTGTAGAAGTAAATGCCAATATTTTGATTTGTTCACAAAATTTTAATGAACCGTCGAATTAGTTGAAGAAAATATCGAACTTCATGAAAAACAATTGTTAATAACCTTGTGAAAAAGACGCGAAAGAAAGTCTATTTCAGCTCATTTTTTGTTGTTATAACGTACTTTATAGGTTTGTGTAGAAGTAAATGCCAATATTTTGGTTTGTTCAGAAAATTTTAAAGAACCGGCAAATTAGGTGAAGAGAATGTCGAACTTCACGAAAAACCTCTGTTAATAACTTTTTGAAAAAAACGAGTTAGAAAATATGTGTTAGTCCATTTTGTTGCCCTGGTAACGTACTTTATGAGTTTGTGTAGAAATAAATTCCAATATTCTGATGTGTTCACAAAATTTTAATGAACCGTCGAATTAGTTCAAGAAAATGTCGAATTTCATGAAAAACAATTGTTAATAACCTTGTGAAAAAGACGAGTAAGAAAGTCTATTTTAGCTCATTTTTTGTTGTTATAACGTACTTTATAGGTTTGTGTATAAGTAAATGCCAATATTTTGGTTTGTTCAGAAAATTTTAAAGAACCGGCAAATTAGGTGAAGAAAATGTCGAACTTCATGAAAAACAATTGTTAATAACCTTTGAAGAAGACGGGTTAAAAAGCTTATGTTAGCTCATTGTGTTGCCACGATAACATATTTTAGGAGTTTTTGTAGAAGTAAATGCCAATATTTTGGTTTGTTCAGGAAATTTTAATGAACCGTCGATTTAGGTGAAGCGAAAATGTTGAACTTCATGCAAAACGTCTGTAAAAAACTTTTTGAAGAAGACGAGTTATAAGGTTTTTTTTGGCCCATTGTGTTGCCGCTATAACGTACTTTAAGTGTTTGTGTAGAAGTAAATGCCAATATTTTGGTTTGTTCAGAAAATTTTAAAGAACCGGCAAATTAGGTGAAGAAAATGTCGAACTTCACGAAAAACCTCTGTTAATAACATTTTGAAAAAGACGAGTTAGAAAATATATGTTAGTCCATTTTTTTGCCCTGGTAACGCACTTTATGAGTTTGTGTAGAAGTAAATGCCAATATTCTGATGTGTTCACGAAATTTTAATGAACTGTCGAATTAGGTGAAGAAAATGTCGAACTTCACGAAAAACCTCTGTTAATAACTTTTTGAAAAAGACGAGTTAGAAAATCTTTGTTAGTCCCTTTTGTTGCCCTGGTAACTTACTTTATGAGTTTGTGTAGAAATAAATTCCAATATTCTGATGTGTTCACGAAATTTTAATGAACCGTCGAATTAGGTGAAGAAAATGTCGAACTTCATGAAAAACAATTGTTAATAACCTTGTGAAAAAGACGAGTAAGAAAGTCTATTTTAGCTCATTTTTTGTTGTTATAACGTATTTTATGAGTTTGTGTAGAAGTAAATGCCAATATTCTGATTTATTCACAAAATTTTAATGAACCCTCGAATTAGGTGAAGAAAATGTCGAACTTCATGAAAAACAATTGTTAATAACTTTTTGAAGAAGACGGGTTAGAAAGCTTATGTTAGCTCATTGTGTTGCCGCGATAACGTACTTTAAAAGTTTTTGTAGATGTAAATACCAGTATTTTGATTTGTTCACAAAATTTTTAAGAACTGGCAAATTAGGTTAAGAAAACGTCGAACTTCACGAAAAACCTCTGTTAATAACTTTTTGGAGAAGACGAGTTAGAAGGTCTATGTTAGTCCATTTTGTTGCCGTGATACCGTACTTTATGAGTTTGTGTAGAAGTAAATGCCCATTTTTCGATTTGTTTACAAAATTTTAATGAACCGTCGAATTAGGTGAAGAAATAGTCGATCTTCATGAAAAACGTCTGTTAATAATTTTTTGAAGAAGACGAGTTACAAAGTCTATGTTAGCTGTTAGCTCATTTTTCTGCCGTGATAACGTACTTATTGAGTTTGTGTCGAAGTAAATGCCCATATTTTGATTTGTTCTCAAAATTTTAATTAACCGTCGAATTAGATGAAGAAAAAGTCGAACTTCATGAAAAACGTCTGTTAATAACTTTTTGAAGAAGACGAGTTAGAAAGTCTATGCTAGCCCATTTTGTTGCCGTGATAATGTACTTTATGAGTTTTTGTAGAAGTAAATGCCAATATTTTGATTTGTTCACAAAATTTTAATTAACCGTCGAATTAGATAAAGAAAATGTCGAACTTCTTGAAAAACGTCTGTTAATAACGTATTGAAAAAGACAAGTTAGAAAGTCTATGTTAGCTGTTAGCTCATTTTTCTGCCGTGATAACGTACTTGATGAGTTTGTGTAGAAGTAAATGCCCATATTTTTATTTGTTCACAAAATTTTAATAAATCGTCGAATTAGGTGAAGAAAAAGTCGAACTTCATGAAAAACGTCTGTTATATTCTTTTTGAAGAAGACGAGTTACAAAGTCTATGTTAGCTGTTAGCTCATTTTTTTGCCTTGATAACGTACTTGATGAGTTTGCGTAGAAGTAAATGCCCATATTTTGATTTGATCACAAAATTTTAATTAACCGTCGAATTAGATGAAGAAAATGTCGAACTTCATGAAAAACGTCTGTAAATAATTTTTTGAAGAAGACGAGTTACAAAGTCTATGTTAGCTGTTAGCTCATTTTTCTGCCTTGATAACGTACTTGATGAGTTTGTGTAGAAGTAAATGCCCATATTTTGATTTGTTCACAAAATTTTAATTAACCGTCGAATTAGATGAAGAAAATGTCGAACTTCATAAAAAACGTCTGTTAATAACGTATTGAAAAAGACGAGTTAGAAAGTATATGCTAGCCCATTTTGTTGCCGTGATAATGTACTTTATGAGTTTGTGTAGAAGTAAATGCCAATATTTTGATTTGTTCACAAAATTTTAATGAACCGTCGAATTTGGTGAAGAAAAATTCGAACTTCATGAAAAACGTCTGTTGATAATTTTTGAAGAAGACGTGTAAGAAGGTCCATGTTAGCCCATTCTGTTGCCGTGATAACGTGATTTATAAGTTTGTGTAGAAGTAAATGCCCATATTTTGATTTGTTTATAAAATCTTAATGAGCCGTCGAATTAGGTGAAGAAATAGTCGAACTTCATGAAAAACGTCTGTTAATAACATTTTGAAGAAGACGAGTTAGAAAGTATATGCTAGCCCATTTTGTTGCCGTGATAATGTACTTCATGAGTTTGTGTAGAAGTAAATGCCATTATTTTGATTTGTTCACAAAATTTTAATGAACCGTCGAATTAGGTGAAGAAAAAGTCGAACTTCATGAAAAACGTCTTTTAATAAAATTTTTGAAGAAGACGTGTAAGAAGCTCCATGTTAGCCCATTTGGTTGCCGTGATAACGTACATTATGAGTTTGTGTAGAAGTAAATGCCCATATTTTGATTTGGTCACAAAACTTTAATTAACCGTCGAATTAGATGAAGAAAATTTCGAAGTTCATGAAAAACGTCTGTTAATAACGTATTGAAAAACACGAGTTAGAAAGTCTATGTTAACCGTTTTTGTTGCCGTGATAACGTATTTTATGAGTTTGTGTTGAAATAAATGCCCATATTTTTATTTGTTTACAAAATCTTAATGAATCGTCGAATTAGTTGAAGAAAAAGTCGAACTTCATGAAAAACGTCTGTTATATTCTTTTTGAAGAAGACGGTTAGAAGGTCTATTTTAGCCCATTTTGTTGCCGTGATAAGGTATTTTAAGAGTTTTTGTAGAGGTAAATTCCCATATTTTGATTTGCTTACAAAATTTTAATGAACCGTCGAATTACGTGAAGAAATAGTCGAACTTCATGAAAAACGTCTGTTAATACCTTTTGAAGAAAACGAGTTAAAAAGTCTATGTTAGTGGTTAGCCCATTTTGTTGCCGTGATAACGTACTTAATGAGTGTAGAACAAAGGCCCATATTTTGATTTGTTCACAAAATTTTAATTTACCGTCGAATTAGATGAAGAAAATGTCGAACTTCATGAAAAAGGTCTGTGAATAACTTTTTGAAGAAGACGAGTTAGAAGGTCTATGTCAGCCCATTTTGTTGCCGTGATAACGTATTTTATGAGTTTGTGTAGAAATAAATGCCCATATTTTTTTTTGTTTACAAAATTTTAATGAATTATCGAATTAGGTGAAGAAAAAGTCGAACTTCATGAAAAACGTCTGTTATATTCTTTTCGAAGAAAACGAGTTAGAAGGTCTATTTTGGCCCATTTTTTTGCCATGATAACGTATTTTAAGAGTTTTTGTAGATGTAAATGCCCATATTTTGATTTGCATACAAAGTTTTAATGAACCGTCGAATTAGGTGAAGAAATAGTCGAACTTCAGAAAAAACGTCTGTTAATACCTTTTTGAAGAAAACGAGTTAGAAAGTCTATGTTAGCGGTTAGCCCGTTTTGTTGCCGTGATAACGTACTTTATGAGTTTGCATAGAAGTAAATGCCCAAATTTTGATTTGTTTACGAAATTTTAATGAACCTTGGAATTAGGTTAAGAAATAGTCGAACTTCTTGAAAAACGTCTGTTAATAACTTTTTGAGGAAGAGGAGTTGAATGGTCTATGTTAGCCCATTTTGTTGTCGTGATAACGTACTTTATGAGTTTGTGCAGAAATAAATGCCCATATTTTGATTTGTTTACAAATTTTAATGAATCGTCGAATTAGGTGAAGAAAAAGTCGAACTTCATGAAAAACGTCTGTTATATTCATTTTGAAGAAGACGAGTTAGAAGGTCTATTTTAGCCCATTTTGTTGCCGTGATAACGTATTTTATGAGTTTGTGCAGAAATAAATGCCCATATTTTGATTTGTTTACAAATTTTAATGAATTGTCGAATTAGGTGAAGAAAAAGTCGAACTTCATGAAAAACGTCTGTTATATTCTTTTTGAAGAAAACGAGTTAGAAGGTCTATTTTGGCCCATTTTTTTGCCATGATAACGTATTTTAAGAGTTTTTGTAGATGTAAATGCCCATATTTTGATTTGCATACAAAATTTTAATGAACCGTCGAATTAGGTGAAGAAATAGTCGAACTTCATGAAAAACGTCTGTTAATACCTTTTTGAAGAAAACGAGTTAGAAAGTCTATGTTAGCGGTTAGCCCATTTTGTTGCCGTTATAACGTACTTAATGAGTTTGTGTAGAACAAAGGCCCATAATTTGATTTGTTCACAAAATTTTAATTAACCGTCGAATTAGATGAAGAAAATGTCGAACTTCTTGAAAAACGTCTGTTAATAACTTTTTGAGGAAGAGGAGTTGAATGGTCTATGTTAGCCCATTTTGTTGTCGTGATAACGTACTTTATGAGTTTGTGTAGAAATAAATGCCCATATTTTGATTTGTTTACAAATTTTAATGAATCGTCGAATTAGGTGAAGAAAAAGTCGAACTTCATGAAAAACGTCTGTTATATTCATTTTGAAGAAGACGAGTTAGAAGGTCTATTTTAGCCCATTTTGTTGCCGTGATAACGTACTTAATGAGTTTGTGTAGAACAAAGGCCCATATTTTAATTTGTTCACAAAATTTTAATTAACCGTCGAATTAGGTGAAGAAAATGTCGAACTTCATGAAAAACGTCTGTTAAAAACTTATTGAAAAAGACGAGTTAGAAAGTCTATGTTAGCCCATTTTGTTGCCGTGATATCGTACTTTTTGAATTTTTGTAGAAGTAAATGCCGATATTTTGATTTGTTCACAAAAATTTAATGAACCGTCGAATTAGGTGAAGAAAAAGTCGAACTTCATGAAAAACGTTTTTTAATAACTTTTTGAAGAAGACGAGTCATAAGGTCTATGTTAGCCCATTTTGTTGCCGTGATAACGTATTTTATGAGTTTGTGTAGAAGTAAATGCCCATATTTTGATTTGTTTACAAAATTTTAATGAACCGTAGAATTAGGTGAAGAATTACTCGAACTTCATGAAAAACGTCTGTTAAAAACATTTTGAAGAAGACGAGTTAGAAAGTCTCTGTTAGCTGTTAGCCCATTTTGTTGCCGTGATAACGTACTTATTGAGTTTGTGTAGAAGTAAATGCCCATATTTTGATTTGTTCACAAAATTTTAATGAATCGTCGAATTAGGTGAAGAAAAAGTCGAACTTCATGGAAAACGTCTGTTATATTCTTTTTGAAGAAGACGAGTTGAAAAGTCTATGTTAGCTGTTAGCCCATTTTGTTGCCGTTGTAACGTACTTAATGAGTTTGTGTAGAAGTAAATGCCCATATTTTGATTTCTTTACAAAATTTTAATGAATCGTCGAATTAGGTGAAGAAAATGTGGAACTTCATGAAAAACTTCTGTTAAAAACTTATTGAAAAAGACGAGTTAGAAAGTCTATGTTTGCCCATTTTGTTGCCGTGATGACGTACTTTATGACTTTTTGTAGAAGTAAATGCCAATATTTTGATTTGTTCACAAAATTATAATGAACCGTCGAATTAGGTGAAGAAAAAGTCGAACTTCATGAAAAACGTTTTTTAATAAATTTTTGAAGAAGACGAGTTAGCAGGTCTATATTAGCCCAGTTTGTTACCGTGATAACGTATTTTATGAGTTTTTGTAGAAGAAAATGCCAATATTTTGATTTGTTCACAAAATTTAATGAATCGTCGAATTAGGTGAAGAAAATGTCGAACTTCATGAAAAACGTCTGTTATTAACTTTTTGAAAAAGACGAGTTAGAAAGTCTATCTTAGCTCATTTTGTTGCCGTGATAACGTACTTTATAGGTTTGTATAGAAGTAAATGTCAATATTTTGGTTTGTCCACAAAAATTTAAAGAACCGTCGAATTAGGTGCAGAAATAGTCGAACTTCATGAAAAACTTTTTTTAATAACTTTTTGAAGAAGACGAGTTAGAAGGTCTATAATAGCCCATTTTGTTGCCGTGATAACTTTTTTTAGGAGTTTGTGTAGAAGTAAATTGCCATATTTTGATTTGTTAACAAAATTTTTATGAACTGTCGAATTATGTGAAAAATTACTCGAACTTCATGAAAAACGTCTGTTAATAACTTTTTGAAAAAGACGAGTTAGAATGTCTATAGTAGCCCATTTTGTTGCCGTGATAACGTACTTTATGAGTTTGTGAAGAAGCAAATGCCAATATTTTGATTTGTTCACAAAATTTTAATGAACCGTCGAATTAGGCGAAGAAAATGTCGAACTTCATGAAAAACGTCTGTTAATAACTTTTTGAAAAAGACGAGTTAGAATGTCTATAGTAGCCCATTTTGTTGCCGTGATAACGTACTTATTGAGTTTGTGTAGAAGTAAATGCCCATATTTTGATTTGTTCACAAAATTTTAATGAATCGTCGAATTAGGTGAAGAAAAAGTCGAACTTCATGAAAAACGTCTGTTATATTCTTTTTGAAGAAGACGAGTTGAAAAGTCTATGTTAGCTGTTAGCCCATTTTGTTGCCGTTGTAACGTACTTAATGAGTTTGTGTAGAAGTAAATGCCCATATTTTGATTTCTTTACAAAATTTTAATGACTCGTCGAATTAGGTGAAGAAAATGTCGAACTTCATGGAAAACTTCTGTTAAAAACTTATTAAAAAAGACGAGTTACAAAGTCTATGTTTGCCCATTTTGTTGCCGTGATAACGTACTTTATGACTTTTTGTAGAAGTAAATGCCAATATTTTGATTTGTTCACAAAATTTTAATGAACCGTCGAATTAGGTGAAGAAAAAGTCGAACTTCATGAAAAACGTTTTTTAATAAATTTTTGAAGAAGACGAGTTAGCAGGTCTATATTAGCCCAGTTTGTTACCGTGATAACGTATTTTATGAGTTTTTGTAGAAGAAAATGCCAATATTTTGATTTGTTCACAAAATTTAATGAATCGTCGAATTAGGTGAAGAAAATGTCGAACTTCATGAAAAACGTCTGTTAATAACTTTTTGAAAAAGACGAGTTAGAAGGTCTATCTTAGCTCATTTTGTTGCCGTGATAACGTACTTTATAGGTTTGTATAGAAGTAAATGTCAAAATTTTGATTTGTCCACAAAAATTTAAAGAACCGTCGAATTAGGTGCAGAAATAGTCGAACTTCATGAAAAATTTTTTTAATAACTTTTTGAAGAAGACGAGTTAGAAGGTCTATAATAGCCCATTTTGTTGCCGTGATAACTTTTTTTAGGAGTTTGTGTAGAAGGAAATTGCCATATTTTGATTTGTTAACAAAATTTTTATGAACTGTCGAATTAGGTGAAAAATTACTCGAACTTCATGAAAAACGTCTGTTAAAAACTTTTTGGAGAAGACGAGTTAGAAAGTCTATGTTAGCCCATTTTGTTGCCGTGATACCATACTTTATGAGTTTGTGTAGAAGTAAATGCCCATTTTTTGATTTGTTTACAAAATTTTAATGAACCGTCGAATTAGGTGAAGAAATAGTCGAACTTCTTGAAAAACGTCTGTTATTAACTTTTTGAAAAAGACGAGTTAGAAAGTCTATCTTAGCTCATTTTGTTGCCGTGACAACGTACTTTTTAGGTTTGCGTAGAAGTAAATGCCAATATTTTGATTTGTTCGTAAAATTTTAATGAACCGTCGAATTATGTGAAGAAAAAGTCGAACTACATGAAAAACGTCTGTTAATAACTTTTTGAAAAAGACGAGTTAGAATGTCTATAGTAGCCCATTTTGTTGCCGTGATAACGTACTTTATGAGTTTGTGTAAAAATAATTGCCCATATTTTGATTTGTTCACAAAATTTTAATGAACCTTCGAATTAGGTGAAGAAAATGTCGAACTTCATGAAAAACAGTTGTTAATAACTTTTTGAAGAAGACGAATTGGAAAGTCTATGTCGTCTCTCTCGTCTCATTTTGTTGCCATGATAATGTACTTTCAGAATATATATAGATCTCTTTTCGATTTTGTTTATTTTTATTCAAAATTTTCAATAATTAGCGATTTAGGGGCCAAAAATTGGGCATTTTTATTGTACTTTGATTAAATTTCCCACTTTTTCGAGACAAAACTTACAAGTTTTTGGCATCATAGTTAAATAAAACTCACGCTTCCAACGGCCATATAATTATATTTTTATAGCATTGCCAATCATGAGAAAGCGTGAGCAATGTAGAGACCAAAATCAGCGTCGATTTTTGCAAAATTTTCAAATTTTCAAAGTTGTTTAGTTTAATAACTTTTGTTACACATCGTATTTGAAAAAATAAAATATCATTTTCTTGCCCATTTAATCCTCTTTACCAATATATAAGGGTTGAAAAGTTTCGGTTTTATGTCATTGCCTAATTTTTCGATTTTCCAAATTTTGCTGAAAATAAGCCAATTTCAGCCAAAATGTCAAAAATTGAGTCTTATTCCTTTACTTTTTTAACCTTTTTAACGCCAGGTTGATGCTCCAGCTCATGAATAATCCAAAACAAATTCATTTTTTAAATTTGGTTCAGTAGTTTTTGAGATATAAGAAATTTTCGGACGCATACCCGGCCCATAACCACCAACCCCCCCCCCCCCACACCCCACCACCAAACTGCAATTCTTTTTTAATGACTTATCCTTCGAATTAGGAGTTTCGAATGATCGCACTATATTCCCCAGCTAGAAAGCTTCTCGAATATATTACTTTTACTAATTCGTTAATTTACTTCATCTTTATAGCTTCTTACCCAGATGACAGAGTGAAACTTTCGTTTACCGCGTCCATCCGGTCACGTGACACGCTTATTTGTGTGCTGTTCCGACAAGTGACAGCAGAGAGAGGCTCATTGACTGCCTCCCACTTCCGCGAGGTAAGCATGTATAAAGATGAAGGTGAAATGAAATAGAAATTTCCGAAGCTCACATAGCGAACGGCGAACGGCAAAGGAAGTCGAATTGATTAATGGCAAAGGACACATTAGATTGATGGATGGCGAACCCCCCTCCCCCCCAGAACACGAGAGAACGTCCCCCAGAGCACGTTGCGCCGAGAGCACGTCCCCCCAGAGCACGTTGCGACCTCACCCTGTTTGCTAAAACCGCTGTTTGCTAACCATCAACAGCACGGACGGATTGTGAAGAACAACATCGACGGCACCACAGCCGAATTTATTTTCAATAATTTTGTTGATAAATAAGCGGTCCATGCCGCGATCGTCGACGATTCCATCTTTGACAGCTAATGTATTTACAACTGTGTTCCCTATTTCTTGGCTGGGGGAAAAGTTAATCAGATTTATGTGTTGCTGGACACCTTGTCCGTCTACAGAAATGTGATCATGGCTGTAGGCGGTTACAACCTGGCTGCGCGCAATGGACCGGGCGAAGAACCGGCTGATGTATTGGAGAAAGTACGGGCTTTATACAGTGCCATCTGAAATTTGGAGAATCATCCTATAGTAGTCGTGTGTACTGTACTGAAGCAAAACTGCACTCACTTTAACATCCAACGGTTCAACGCGCAACTAACCCAGTCAAACCTGCCTTTTTTCAAGCTGCACAAGGAAGTACACAAAGCCTGGTCTTTTTTACATGACGGCGTTCATCTGAATGAGAAGGGTAGGAAAGAGCTGGCTTGCGCAATCAACAAAACCATGCGAGAAAATCAGTTGAAATAGCTCAAGTTCGTTTGCTTTCTTCGAATACTTGTACTTTTGCTTAATTTTGATTACTTTGATTTACTTGTACTATTGCACCTTGCTTTCTTTGACTATTTGTTTTTGCACTATTGCAATTTGATTCAATTCAAAAACATTTAACCGATGTTGACGAAAAAATTTCATTACAATAGTAGTAGCCCGTACTGAACGGTATAATAAGAAAGACTCGAAAATCGGAATGCAAATATTATGGGACTAGCTTAGGTGAGGAAAGCCCAGCATCAGTACAGTGACAAACCATTAACTAGCAAATAGGGTTTTAGAGAACTCCATTCAAGATAAACAGGCAAATCAATGCACTACGCACATTTTGGAAGGTACTGGTTCATGTACTGGGAACTAGAATTTGGCCGTTGGTACCAAGTGAAAAGACAAATAAAAATTGTAAACCCCTACTGAACGCCAAGTCAATATCAGTACGGGGCAAGTCTAATTCCAAGTCTAGATATCAGTACTGATTCAGAGCTATGATCATAACACATTTAAGACTTCTCAGACTTGGCAAGTCTTAATATGCGTGCGAAAATAAAGTTAGGTACGGCAGGATCGAACACACGCTCGCCTTCTCCCTGGATGTTTGTCCTCCTTACTGCGCCACCGGGACTGTTGTAATTTTGTATTTTTTTGCGCCGTTCTAATACGCTTGAAAGAAGCAAATTTCAAGCGAGAAGAAGGGCAAATTATATTACATGAAAGGCTTCATTCACAATTGCCCAAAACTGATTAACACTTGGAGTTCAGTACGGGAGTAGTAATAGTAGTAGTAGAAAATTAAAATTCATGAACGTTAGTGGGTTTCTGCTCGCTTCGAATTTCCACTTAGCGGATCTTTTCCGCTGCGACCGTTATTGTAGAACTTCAATCAAATTCGAATTCACGAATGTTAGCCGGTTTCTGCCTGCTTCGAATTTCTACTCAGCGGATCTTTTCCGCTTCGACCGTTATTGTAGAACTTCAATCAAATTAGAATTCACGAATGTTAGCGGGTTTCTGCCTGCTTCGATTTTCTACTCAGCGGATCATTTCCGCTTCGACAGTTATTGTAAAATATCAATAAAATTAAAGTTTTTGAACGTTAGCGGGTTTCTGTCCGCTTCGAATTTCAACTAAGCGGATCTTTTCCGCTTCGACCGTTGCTGTAAAACTTCAATTAAAAATAAAAGTCACGAACATTAGCGGGTTTCTGCCCGCTTCGAATTTCCACTAAGTGGATCTTTTCCGCTGCGACCGTTATTGTAGAACTTCAATCAAATTAAAATTCACGAATGTTAGCGGGTTTCTGCCTGCTTCGAATTTCCACTCAGCGGATCTTTTCCGCTTCGACAGTTTTTGTAAAATATCAATAAAATAAATTAAAATTCTTGAACGTTAGCGGGTTTCTGCCCGCTTCGAATTTCCACTAAGTTGATCTTTTCCGCTGCGCCCGTTACTGTAGAACTTCAATCAAATTAAAAGTCACGAACCTTAGCGGGTTTCTGCCCGCTTCGAATTTCCACTGAGCGGATCTTTTGCGCTTCGACCGTTACTGTAAAACTTCAATAAAATTAAAATTCACGAACCTTAGAGGTTTTCTGCCCGCTTCGAATTTCCACTAAGTGGATCTTTTCCGCTGCGACCGTTATTGTAGAACTTCAATCAAATTAAAATTCACGAATGTTAGCGGGTTTCTGCCTGCTTCGAATTTCCACTCAGCGGATCTTTTCCGCTTCGACGGTTTTTGTAAAATATCAATAAAATAAATTAAAATTCTTGAACGTTAGCGGGTTTCTGCCCGCTTCGAATTTCCACTAAGTTGATCTTTTCCGCTGCGACCGTTACTGTAGAACTTCAATCAAATTAAAAGTCACGAACCTTAGCGGGTTTCTGCCCGCTTCGAATTTCCACTGAGCGGATCTTTTGCGCTTCGACCGTTGCTGTAAAACTTCAATTAAAAATAAAAGTCACGAACCTTAGCGGGTTTCTGCCCGCTTCGAATTTCCACTAAGTGGATCTTTTCCGCTGCGACCGTTTTTGTAGAACTTCAATCAAATTAAAATTCACGAATGTTAGCGGGTTTCTGCCTGCTTCGAATTTCCACTCAGCGGATCTTTTCCGCTTCGACAGTTTTTGTAAAATATCAATAAAATAAATTAAAATTCTTGAACGTTAGCGGGTTTCTGTCCGCTTCGAATTTCCACTAAGTGGATCTTTTCCGCTGCGACCGTTATTGTAGAACTTCAATCAAATTGGAATTCACGAATGTTAGCGGGTTTCTGCCTCTTTCGATTTTCTACTCAGCGGATCATTTCCGCTTCGACAGTTATTGTAAAATATCAATAAAATTAAAGTTTTTGAACGTTAGTGGGTTTCTGTCCGCTTCGAATTTCAACTAAGCGGATCTTTTGCGCTTCGACCGTTACTGTAAAACTTCAATAAAATTAAAATTCACGAACCTTAGAGGTTTTCTGCCCCTTTCGAATTTCCACTAAGTGGATCTTTTCCGCTGCGACCGTTATTGTAGAACTTCAATCAAATTAAAATTCACGAATGTTAGCGGGTTTCTGCCTGCTTCGAATTTCCACTCAGCGGATCTTTTCCGCTTCGACGGTTTTTGTAAAATATCAATAAAATAAATTAAAATTCTTGAACGTTAGCGGGTTTCTGCCCGCTTCGAATTTCCACTAAGTTGATCTTTTCCGCTGCGACCGTTACTGTAGAACTTCAATCAAATTAAAAGTCACGAACCTTAGCGGGTTTCTGCCCGCTTCGAATTTCCACTGAGCGGATCTTTTGCGCTTCGACCGTTGCTGTAAAACTTCAATTAAAAATAAAAGTCACGAACCTTAGCGGGTTTCTGCCCGCTTCGAATTTCCACTAAGTGGATCTTTTCCGCTGCGACCGTTTTTGTAGAACTTCAATCAAATTAAAATTCACGAATGTTAGCGGGTTTCTGCCTGCTTCGAATTTCCACTCAGCGGATCTTTTCCGCTTCGACAGTTTTTGTAAAATATCAATAAAATAAATTAAAATTCTTGAACGTTAGCGGGTTTCTGTCCGCTTCGAATTTCCACTAAGTGGATCTTTTCCGCTGCGACCGTTATTGTAGAACTTCAATCAAATTGGAATTCACGAATGTTAGCGGGTTTCTGCCTCTTTCGATTTTCTACTCAGCGGATCATTTCCGCTTCGACAGTTATTGTAAAATATCAATAAAATTAAAGTTTTTGAACGTTAGTGGGTTTCTGTCCGCTTCGAATTTCAACTAAGCGGATCTTTTGCGCTTCGACCGTTACTGTAAAACTTCAATAAAATTAAAATTCACGAACCTTAGAGGTTTTCTGCCCGTTTCGAATTTCCACTAAGTGGATCTTTTCCGCTGCGACCGTTATTGTAGAACTTCAATCAAATTAAAATTCACGAATGTTAGCGGGTTTCTGCCTGCTTCGAATTTCCACTCAGCGGATCTTTTCCGCTTCGACGGTTTTTGTAAAATATCAATAAAATAAATTAAAATTCTTGAACGTTAGCGGGTTTCTGCCCGCTTCGAATTTCCACTAAGTTGATCTTTTCCGCTGCGACCGTTACTGTAGAACTTCAATCAAATTAAAAGTCACGAACCTTAGCGGGTTTCTGCCCGCTTCGAATTTCCACTGAGCGGATCTTTTGCGCTTCGACCGTTGCTGTAAAACTTCAATTAAAAATAAAAGTCACGAACCTTAGCGGGTTTCTGCCCGCTTCGAATTTCCACTAAGTGGATCTTTTCCGCTGCGACCGTTTTTGTAGAACTTCAATCAAATTAAAATTCACGAATGTTAGCGGGTTTCTGCCTGCTTCGAATTTCCACTCAGCGGATCTTTTCCGCTTCGACAGTTTTTGTAAAATATCAATAAAATAAATTAAAATTCTTGAACGTTAGCGGGTTTCTGTCCGCTTCGAATTTCCACTAAGTGGATCTTTTCCGCTGCGACCGTTATTGTAGAACTTCAATCAAATTGGAATTCACGAATGTTAGCGGGTTTCTGCCTCTTTCGATTTTCTACTCAGCGGATCATTTCCGCTTCGACAGTTATTGTAAAATATCAATAAAATTAAAGTTTTTGAACGTTAGTGGGTTTCTGTCCGCTTCGAATTTCAACTAAGCGGATCTTTTCCGCTTCGACCGTTGCTGTAAAACTTCAATTAAAAATAAAAGTCACGAACCTTAGCGGGTTTCTGCCCGCTTCGAATTTCCACTAAGTGGATCTTTTCCGCTGCGACCGTTATTGTAGAACTTCAATCAAATTAAAATTCACGAATGTTAGCGGGTTTCTGCCTGCTTCGAATTTCCACTCAGCGGATCTTTTCCGCTTCGACAGTTTTTGTAAAATATCAATAAAATAAATTAAAATTCTTGAACGTTAGCGGGTTTCTGCCCGCTTCGAACTTCCACTAAGTTGATCTTTTCCGCTGCGACCGTTATTGTAGAACTTCAATCAAATTAAAAGTCACGAACCTTAGCGGGTTTCTGCCCGCTTCGAATTTCCACTGAGCGGATCTTTTGCGCTTCGACCGTTACTGTAAAACTTCAATAAAATTAAAATTCACGAACCTTAGAGGGTTTCTGCCCGCTTCGAATTTCCACTCAGCGGATCTTTTCCGCTTCGACCGTTATTGTATAATATCAATAAAATTAAAATTCTTGAACGTTAGCGGGTTTCTGTTCGCTTCTAATTTCAACTAAGCGGATCTTTTCCGGTTGGACCATTGCTGTAAAACTTCAATAAAATTAAAAGTCACGAACCTTAGCGGGTTTCTGCCCGCTTCGAATTTCCACTAATTGGATCTTTTCCGCTGCGACCGTTATTGTAGAACTTCAATCAAATTAAAATTCACGAATGTTAGCGGGTTTCTGCCTGCTTGGAATTTCCACTCAGCGGATCTTTTCCGCTTCGACAGTTTATGTAAAATATCAATAAAATTAAAATTCTTGAACGTTAGCGGGTTTCTGCCCGCTTCGAATTTCCACTAAGCGGATCTTCTGCGCTTCGACAGTTATTGTAAAATATCAATAAAAATAAAGTTCTTGAACGTTAGCGGGTTTCTGTCCGCTTCGAATTTCCACTAAGCGGATCTTTTGCGCTTCGACCGTTACTGTAAAACTTCAATCAAATTAGAATTAACGAATGCTAGCGGGTTTCTGCCTGCTTCGAATTTCTACTCAGCGGATCTTTTCCGCTTCGACAATTGTTGTAAAATATCAATAAAATTAAAGTTCTTGAACGTTAGTTGGTTTCTGTCCGCTTCGAATTTCAACTAAGCGGATCTTTTCCGCTTCGACCGTTGCTGTAAAACTTAAATAAAATTAAAAGTCACGAACCTTAGCGGGTTTCTGCCCGCTTCGATTTTCCACTAAGTGGATCTTTTCCGCTGCGACCGTTATTGAAGAACGAACTTCAATCAAATTAAAATTCACGAATGATAGCGGGTTTCTGCCTGTTTCGAATTTCCACTCAGCGGATCTTTTCCGCTTCGACAGTTTTTGTAAAATATCAATAAAATTAAAATTCTTGAACGTTAGCGGGTTTCTGCCCGCTTCGAATTTCCACTAAGCGGATCTTTTGCGCTTCGACCGTTACTGTAAAACTTCAATAAAATTAAAATTCACGAACCTTAGCGGGTTTCTGGCCGCTTCAAATTTTCACCAAGTGGATTTTTTCGGCTGCGACCGTTATTGTAGAACTTCAATCAAATTAAAAGTCACGAACCTTAGCGGGTTTCTGCCCGCTTCGAATTTCCACTAAGCGGATCTTTTACGCTTCGACCGTTACTGTAAAACTTCAAAAAAATTAAAATTCACGAACTTTAGAGGGTTTCTGCCCGCTTCGAATTTCCACTCAGCGGATCTTTTCCGCTTCGACCGTTATTGTATAATATCAAAAAAGTTAAAATTCTTGAACGTTAGCGGGTTTCTGTTCGCTTCTAATTTCAACTAGGCGGATCTTTTCCGCTTCGACCGTTGCTGTAAAACTTCAATAAAATTAAAAGTCACGAACCTTAGCGGGTTTCTGCCCGCTTCGAATTTCCACTAAGTGGATCATTTCCGCTGCGACCGTTATTGTAGAACTTCAATCAAATTAAAATTCACGAAGGTTAGCGGGTTTCTGCCTGCTTCGAATTTCCACTCAGCGGATCTTTTCCGCTTCGACAGTTTTTGTAAATTATCAATAAAATTAAAATTCTTGAACGTTAGCGGTTTTCTGCCCGCTTCGAATTTCCACTAAGCGGATCTTTTGCGCTTCGACCGTTACTGTAAAACTTCAATAAAATTAAAATTCACGAACCTTAGCGGGTTGCTGCCCGCTTCGAATTTCCACTAAGTGGATCTTTTCCGCTGCGACCGTTTTTGTAGAACTTCAATCAAATTAAAAGTCACGAACCTTAGCGGGTTTCTGCGCGCTTCGAATTTCCACTAAGCGGATCTTTTGCGCTTCAACCGTTACTGTAAAACTTCAATAAAATTAAAATTCACGAACTTTAGCGGGTTTCTGCCCGCTTCGGATTTCCACTCAGCGGATCTTTTCCGCTTCGACCGTTGCTGTAAAACTTCAATAAAATTAAAATTCACGAACCTTTGCGGGTTTCTGCCCGATTCGAATTTCCACTAAGTGGATCTTTTCCGCTGCAACCGTTATTGTAGATTTTCAATCAAATTAAAATTCACGAACGTTAGTGTTAGAATATTAATCAAACTATAGTCTTAAACTTAGTGAGAATTAGAAAGAAAGTTTGACTTACCAGATTAGAAAGACAAGCAATATGACTTTGATAAAGGAAATTATATAAATGAATCCTCACGAAATGGTGCTGAGAATCAATATTCGGTTCAAATTGGTGAATCTAGATAACTATTATTAGAGTTAGATTAAGTGATGTAAAAATTTCCCAGCATGTATTAAATGATGATGATATCTCCGGGAGTGTGAATGAATTCTTAGAAAAGTGCAAATGCATTCCATTAATGGTTCTCATTGCGACTGATTTGCAACGAATGCTAGCGGGTTTCTGCCTGCTTCGAATTTCTACTCAGCGGATCTTTTCCGCTTCGACAATTGTTGTAAAATATCAATAAAATTTAAGTTCTTGAACGTTAGTGGGTTTCTGTCCGCTTCGAATTTCAACTAAGCGGATCTTTTCCGCTTCGACCGTTGCTGTAAAACTTAAATAAAATTAAAAGTCACGAACCTTAGCGGGTTTCTGCCCGCTTCGATTTTCCACTAAGTGGATCTTTTCCGCTGCGACCGTTATTGAAGAACTTCAATCAAATTAAAATTCACGAATGATAGCGGGTTTCTGCCTGTTTCGAATTTCCACTCAGCGGATCTTTTCCGCTTCGGCAGTTTTTGTAAAGTATCAATAAAATTAAAATTCTTGAACGTTAGTGGGTTTCTGCCCGCTTCGAATTTCCACTAAGCGGATCTTTTGCGCTTCGACCGTTACTGTAAAACTTCAATAAAATTAAAATTCACGAACCTTAGCGGGTTTCTGGCCGCTTCGAATTTTCACCAAGTGGATTTTTTCGGCTGCGACCGTTATTGTAGAACTTCAATCAAATTAAAAGTCACGAACCTTAGCGGGTTTCTGCCCGCTTCGAATTTCCACTAAGCGGATCTTTTACGCTTCGACCGTTACTGTAAAACTTCAAAAAAATTAAAATTCACGAACTTTAGAGGGTTTCTGCCCGCTTCGAATTTCCACTCAGCGGATCTTTTCCGCTTCGACCGTTATTGTATAATATCAAAAAAGTTAAAATTCTTGAACGTTAGCGGGTTTCTGTTCGCTTCTAATTTCAACTAAGCGGATCTTTTCCGCTTCGACCGTTGCTGTAAAACTTCAATAAAATTAAAAGTCAGGAACCTTAGCGGGTTTCTGCCCGCTTCGAATTTCCACTAAGTGGATCATTTCCGCTGCGACCGTTATTGTAGAACTTCAATCAAATTAAAATTCACGAAGGTTAGCGGGTTTCTGCCTGATTCGAATTTCCACTCAGCGGATCTTTTCCGCTTCGACAGTTTTTGTAAATTATCAATAAAATTAAAATTCTTGAACGTTAGCGGGTTTCTGCCCGCTTCGAATTTCCACTAAGCGGATCTTTTGCGCTTCGACCGTTACTGTAAAACTTCAATAAAATTAAAATTCACGAACCTTAGCGGGTTTCTGCCCGCTTCGAATTTCCACTAAGTGGATCTTTTCCGCTGCAACCGTTTTTGTAGAACTTCAATCAAATCAAAAGTCACGAACCTTAGCGGGTTTCTGCGCGCTTCGAATTTCCACTAAGCGGATTTTTTGCGCTTCAACCGTTACTGTAAAACTTCAATAAAATTAAAATTCACGAACTTTAGCGGGTTTCTGCCCGCTTCGGATTTCCACTCAGCGGATCTTTTCCGCTTCGACCGTTGCTGTAAAACTTCAATAAAATTAAAATTCACGAACCTTTGCGGGTTTCTGCCCGATTCGAATTTCCACTAAGTGGATCTTTTCCGCTGCGACCGTTATTGTAGATTTTCAATCAAATTAAAATTCACGAACGTTAGTGTTAGAATATTAATCAAACTATAGTCTTAAACTTAGTGAGAATTAGAAAGAAAGTTTGACTTACCAGATTAGAAAGACAAGCAATATGACTTTGATAATGGAAATTATATAAATGAATCCTCAAGAAATGGTGCTGAGAATCAATATTCGGTTCAAATTGGTGAATCTAGATAACTATTATTAGAGTTAGATTAAGTGATGTAAAAGTTTCCCAGCATGTATTAAATGATGATGATATCTCCGGGAGTGTGAATGAATTCTTAGAAAAGTGCAAATGCATTCCATTAATGGTTCTCATTGCGACTGATTTGCAGAAGCAAACCATATTGGGTATCCCTTGCGACCCCCACTATAAATCACGGTGCTAAGATTAGTTTTGTATCTTGACTTTTTCACACTGATAATGGGTATAAATACAGCTGATTTTTGAGTCTTTTTTCATCCCCAAATTCAAATCACCATCTTGATCTAATAATCAGATCTCTCCTGTAAATCTCTAAATTCTACTGTAAAATATCATTTTGTTATACTATCATTTTTGAGAAATTATTCTTTTACTTAGTTAAAAACGCTTTTTATTCCGCTTGCGAAAGTCCATAACCCAACAGGTTATGGGCCCAGCAATTTTCTGAGTCATAAAATTAATTTCCAAAACAAAACTAATTTGATGTTGACAGTCATAATCCTTTTTTCCGCTTAGTACCTTTTCTTTTCACAACTGTTTTGCCTGCTCAAACTTCAATGGATCAACAGACAGTGAAGCTGCTGACCTACACAGGAAAGGCACAGGACTTTCCAATCTGGAGCACAAGATTTGTGGCGATGATGCAGACGAATGGACTCTACAAATCACTACTAGGGACAGAGGAGCAACCCAATGAGCCTGCGCCACTGGCCAATGGGGCAACCAATGATGAGAAGAAGAACCACAAGATGCTGAAGGATGCAAATGAGAAGGAAGTTGCAGACATCAAGGAGAAACAGAACAATGTGTGGTGCCATCTGGCACTGACTCTAGATGCAACAACCCTCATGCTGATGAGACATGACTGTGTGGGAGATGATGGCATTGGAGATGGAGCAAAGGCTTGGAAGCTTTTGCAAGAGAGATTTCAGAGTGTGGAGACGCCGACAGTGGTGACTTTAGTGGCACAGCTTGCTCGACTGCAGCTCGAGGATTCTGAGGATTTGGACAGCTTCTTCATCAGAGGACAGGAGTTGCTCACAAGGCTACAAGAAGCAGGGGAAGCAGTCTCAGAGACCCTCTTCAACGCCTTGGTCCTCAATGGTCTGCCAATGAGGTATGAAAGTTTTGTTATACAGGAAAGCTTCAACCCGGCAACGAACTTCACAGAGATGAGGAAAACGCTGCATAACTTTCATGAGAGCACGGTGCAGAGACAAAAGGGAAAAAGTGGTTCAGTGGCACTGGCAGTGAAGCGTGACTTCAATAAGGGACCCGAGAAAGGAAACTGCTTTGTGTGTGGGATCCCTGGACACTTTGCCAAGGACTGCAGGAAGAAGGAGACAGCACCATGCAGCAAGTGTGGTGAGAAGGGTCACCTAGACAGGGCATGCAAGAGACAAAGAGATGGAGGCAAACATGAGTCAGTGGCAGTGGGTCCAACATTGGCTACACCAGACGAGGAATGCTGGGCACCTCTTACCCAGTGGAAGACAGCAGGCATGCTAGTGGACAGTGGTTGTACAGATCACATAGTGACGAACATCGATGCGGTTCTGGACTTTGTGCCCATTCAATCAGTGGTCAGAAATCCCAACGGAGAGGCTTCCAGAGTGGTGGGCAGAGGCTGTGTGGGGATCAGCATACCCTCAAACAAAGGGGAATTCCCATGCGAACTCAAAAATGTTCTGTGTGTGCCGGACTACTCTTCAAACCTCCTATCAGTCTCAAGATGCACGGAGTGGGGACATAGCTTCACTTTCGAGAGAGGAAACAGCTGCATGAAATTCCAGAAAGGAACTCGGGTAAAACTAACACAAGAAAATAATTTGTTTTACTTACCCTGCAGCGTTCTAGAATTCAAGATGAGTTCCAACAGCGTGAAACTTGACAGTGCAAGGAAGTGGCCCAGACGATTGGGTCATTTGAATCAAGCGGATGTGGTCAGAAATGCACCAGAGACAGTGGGGGAACTCGATGATGTATGCAATGTGTGTGCATTGGCCAAGATCACAAAGACTCCAGTACCAAGAATGGCAGAGACCCAAGCAGAAGAGAAGCTGGAGAGGGTGTTCACAGACGTGATGGGACCTTTCAGAGTAGAGTCACTGTCAGGTTTCCGGTTCTGCATTGTGTTTGCAGACCAGTACACAAAGTTTGTGTTTGTGGACTTGCTTAAGGCAAAGAGTGAAGCACTGGCCAGCCTGAAGAAATTTGTTTTCAGTGTGGGGACGCCCAAGAAGCTGAGGCAAGACAATGCGAAGGAGTTTCTCTCAGAGCAGTTCAAGACGTACTGCTTAGATGCAGGCATTCTACAGGAAAAGACCATACCAGAGACGCCACAACAGAATGGGTTAGCTGAGAGGTGCAACAGGACACTGCTGAAGATGGCAAGACGTTAGCTCATTGGCTCAGGACTTCCCAAGATGATGTGGGGAGCAGCAATTCTTCACGCAGCAAACTTCAATGGTTTTGCCTGCTCAAACTTCAATGGATCAACAGACAGTGAAGCTGCTGACCTACACAGGAAAGGCACAGGACTTTCCAATCTGGAGCACAAGATTTGTGGCGATGATGCAGACGAATGGACTCTACAAATCACTACTAGGGACAGAGGAGCAACCCAATGAGCCTGCGCCACTGGCCAATGGGGCAACCAATGATGAGAAGAAGAACCACAAGATGCTGAAGGATGCAAATGAGAAGGAAGTTGCAGACATCAAGGAGAAACAGAACAATGTGTGGTGCCATCTGGCACTGACTCTAGATGCAACAACCCTCATGCTGATGAGACATGACTGTGTGGGAGATGATGGCATTGGAGATGGAGCAAAGGCTTGGAAGCTTTTGCAAGAGAGATTTCAGAGTGTGGAGACGCCGACAGTGGTGACTTTAGTGGCACAGCTTGCTCGACTGCAGCTCGAGGATTCTGAGGATTTGGACAGCTTCTTCATCAGAGGACAGGAGTTGCTCACAAGGCTACAAGAAGCAGGGGAAGCAGTCTCAGAGACCCTCTTCAACGCCTTGGTCCTCAATGGTCTGCCAATGAGGTATGAAAGTTTTGTTATACAGGAAAGCTTCAACCCGGCAACGAACTTCACAGAGTTGAGGAAAACGCTGCATAACTTTCATGAGAGCACGGTGCAGAGACAAAAGGGAAAAAGTGGTTCAGTGGCACTGGCAGTGAAGCGTGACTTCAATAAGGGACCCGAGAAAGGAAACTGCTTTGTGTGTGGGATCCCTGGACACTTTGCCAAGGACTGCAGGAAGAAGGAGACAGCACAATGCAGCAAGTGTGGTGAGAAGGGTCACCTAGACAGGGCATGCAAGAGACAAAGAGATGGAGGCAAACATGAGTCAGTGGCAGTGGGTCCAACATTGGCTACACCAGACGAGGAATGCTGGGCACCTCTTACCCAGTGGAAGACAGCAGGCATGCTAGTGGACAGTGGTTGTACAGATCACATAGTGACGAACATCGATGCGGTTCTGGACTTTGTGCCCATTCAATCAGTGGTCAGAAATCCCAACGGAGAGGCTTCCAGAGTGGTGGGCAGAGGCTGTGTGGGGATCAGCATACCCTCAAACAAAGGGGAATTCCCATGCGAACTCAAAAATGTTCTGTGTGTGCCGGACTACTCTTCAAACCTCCTATCAGTCTCAAGATGCACGGAGTGGGGACATAGCTTCACTTTCGAGAGAGGAAACAGCTGCATGAAATTCCAGAAAGGAACTCGGGTAAAACTAACACAAGAAAATAATTTGTTTTACTTACCCTGCAGCGTTCTAGAATTCAAGATGAGTTCCAACAGCGTGAAACTTGACAGTGCAAGGAAGTGGCCCAGACGATTGGGTCATTTGAATCAAGCGGATGTGGTCAGAAATGCACCAGAGACAGTGGGGGAACTCGATGATGTATGCAATGTGTGTGCATTGGCCAAGATCACAAAGACTCCAGTACCAAGAATGGCAGAGACCCAAGCAGAAGAGAAGCTGGAGAGGGTGTTCACAGACGTGATGGGACCTTTCAGAGTAGAGTCACTGTCAGGTTTCCGGTTCTGCATTGTGTTTGCAGACCAGTACACAAAGTTTGTGTTTGTGGACTTGCTTAAGGCAAAGAGTGAAGCACTGGCCAGCCTGAAGAAATTTGTTTTCAGTGTGGGGACGCCCAAGAAGCTGAGGCAAGACAATGCGAAGGAGTTTCTCTCAGAGCAGTTCAAGACGTACTGCTTAGATGCAGGCATTCTACAGGAAAAGACCATACCAGAGACGCCACAACAGAATGGGTTAGCTGAGAGGTGCAACAGGACACTGCTGAAGATGGCAAGACGTTAGCTCATTGGCTCAGGACTTCCCAAGATGATGTGGGGAGCAGCAATTCTTCACGCAGCAAGGATCAGAAACTTGGTTGTGAGACGAGGAGAAGAAAAATGCGCAGAAGAGCTGATGAGTGGTATAAAACCTAAGCTTCCAATTAGTAAATTTTCTATTTTTGGTTTCACAGTCTTCTTGAGGAAGAGGGACAGAGAAGTCAGCAAACTTGAACCCAAGGCACTGGAAAGAAAAATTGTGGGTTACACTGAAGGAGAAAACGGATACCTGGTGTACATACCCAACACACGCAAGGTGATGGCAGTTCGAGATGTGATCATCAAGGAGTCTGAAGTGGGCTCAATCCCTGACAACAAAGAAACGGCTGACCTACTAGCTGATGGGTCGGAACTGGGAATCTGGCACCCAGATGATGGTCATCAGGACGATGACAACAGAGAACGACAGGACACATCTACTGCAATAAAGGAGGAGTGGCATGACGCAGGGAGCGTGAATACTCAAGAAACAACACTGAGACAAGAGAACTTCTGCGATATCTTCAAGGTTCAAAAGGTTTAAAACTTACTTACACAAAAGAGGCTTGTTATGATTTAGTGGGGGAAAGTGATGCAGACTGGTTTGGAGACGTGAACGACAGAAAATCAACAACGGGCTATTACTTCAAGCTCAACGGACGTGGCGCAGCACTCAGCTGGGGCGTCAAGAAGCAGGCCACAGTTGCTCTTTCTTCATCAGAACCAGAATATCAGGGCATGGCAGCAGCAATTCAGGAAGCACTCTACCTGAAACAACTTCTAGAGGATTTTGGCATCCAACAGAAACGTCCAATAGCAATTGGAGAGGACAACCAAAGTTGTATCAGACTTAGCCAAAACCCAGTCATGCACAAGAGAAGCAAGCACATCGAGACAAAGTTCCACTTCATTCGTGACAAAACGGAGGATGGGACTATTTTAATTCATTACGTTCCTACAGAAAAAATGGCAGCGGACATCTTCACAAAGTCCTTACCCGTTTCGAAAGTGGAAACATTCAGAGCAGTTTTGATGGGAACAGACTCTACGCAATCAGCTCAAGTCTGAGTGGGGGCGTTAGAATATCAATCAAACTATAGTCTTAAACTTAGTGAGAATTAGAAAGAAAGTTTGACTTACCAGATTAGAAAGACAAGCAATATGACTTTGATCAAAGAAATTATATAAATGAATCCTCAAGAAATGGTGCTGAGAATCAATATTCGGTTCAAATTGGTGAATCTAGATAACTATTATTAGAGTTAGATTAAGTGATGTAAAATTTTCACAGCATGTATTAAATGATGATGATATCTCCGGGATTGTGAATGAATTCTTAGAAAAGTACAAATGCATTCCATTAATGGTTCTCATTGCGACTGATTTGCAGAAGCAAACCATATTGGTTAACCCTGGCGACCCCCACTATAAATCACGGTGCTAAGATTGGTTTTGTATCTTGAATTTTTCACACTGATAATGGGTATAAATACAGCTGATTTTTGAGTCTTTTTTCATCCCCAAAATCAAATCACCATCTTGATCTAATAATCAGATCTCTCCTGTAAATCTCTAAATTCTACCTTAAAATATCATTTTGTTATTCTCTCATATTTGAGAAATTAATTTTTTTACTTAGTTAAAAACGCTTTTTATTCCGCTTGCGAAAGTCCATAACCCAACAGTTAGCGGGTTTCTGCCCGCTTCGAATTTCCACTCGGCGGACCTTTTCCGTTTCCACCCCTTATTGTAAAATATCAATAAAATTAAAATTCTTGGACGTTAGCGGGTTTCTGCTCGCTTCATATTTTAACTAAGCGGATCTTTTCCGCTTCGACCGTTGCTGTAAAACTTCAATAAAATTAAAATTCACGAACCTTAGCGGGTTTCTGCCCGCTTCGAATTTCCAATAAGCGGATCTTTTGCGCTTCGACTGTTACTGTAAAACTTCAATAAAATTAAAATTCACGAATGTTAGCGGGTTTCTGCCTGCTTCGAATTTCCACTCAGCGGATCTTTTCCGCTTCGACAGTTTTTGTAAAATATCAATAAAATTAAAATTCTTGGACGTTAGAGGGTTTCTGCCCGCTTCGTATTTTAACTAAGCGGATCTTTTCCGCTTCGACCGTCATTGTAGAACTTCAATAAAATTAAAATTCACGAATGTTAGGGGGTTTCTGCCTGCTTCGAATTTCCACTCAGCGGATACATTTCCTTCGAATTTCCACTCCGCTTCGACAGTTTTTGTAAAATATCAATAAAATTAAAATTCTTGAACGTTAGCGGGTTTCTGCCCACTTCGAATTTCCACTAAGCGGATCTTTTAGGCTTCGACCGTTACTGTAAAACTTCAATAAAATTAAAATTCACGAACCTTAGCGGGTTTCTGCCCGCTTCGAATTTCCAATAAGCGGATCTTTTCCGCTGCTATCGTTATTGTAGAAATTCAATCAAATTAAAATTCACGAATGTTAGCGGGTTTCTGCCTGCTTCGAATTTCCACTCAGCGGATTTTTTCCGCTTCGACAGTTTTTGTAAAAGATTAATAAAATTAAAATTCTTGGACGTTAGCGGGTTTCTGCCCGCTTCGAACTTCCACTAAGCGGATCTTTTGCGCTTCGACCGTTACTGTAAAACTTCAATAAAATTAAAAGTCACGAACCTTAGCGGGTTTCTGCCCGCTTCGAATTTCCACTAAGCGGATCTTTTGCGCTTCGACCGTTACTGTAAAACTTCAATAAAATTAAAATTCACGAACTTTAGCGGGTTTCTGCCCGCTTCGAATTTCCAATAAGCGGATCTTTTCCGCTGCAATCGTTATTGTAGAACTTCAATCAAATTAAAATTCACGAATGTTAGCGGGTTTCTGCCCGCTTCGAATTTCCACTAAGTGGATCTTTTCCGCTGCGACCGTTATTGTAGAACTTCAATCAAACTAAAATTCACGAACGTTAGCGGGTTTCTGCCCGCTTCGAATTTCCACTCGGCGGATCTTTTCCGCTTCCAGCCCTTATTGCAAAATATCAATAAAATTAAAATTCTTGAACATTAGCGGGTTTCTGTCTGCTACGAATTTCAACTAAGCGGATCTTTTTCGCGTCGACCGTTGCTGTAAAGCTTCAATAATACCAAAAATCACGAACGTTAGCGGGTTTCAGCCCGCTTCGAATTTCCAATAAGCGGATCTTTTCCGCTGCGATCGTTATTGTAAGAATTTAATAAAATTAAAATTAACAGACGTTAGCGGGTGTTGCTGTCCGCTTCGAATTTTGCAAAGGTGCAATATGAAACATTCGTAGTGTTGCTTTATTTGACTTTGATTTTCTTATTCTCAGAGCTTGATCTTTTTGATAATGATAGCCGCAAAGCAATTTTTTGCCACCAAGAAATTCTTTTGATTTTAGAGTTTGAGTGAAATTGTGAGTAAATGTGCTTGAAGTTGGTGTTGTTTTTTTGTCTTTTGGCGTTCTTCGCTGGATTGCAATTGACTCTCAATTAAATGAATGTTAACAAAAACGCGGTTTTGACAATTTTCTTTGTTAATTTTTTTTTTGAAATTTGTGGAATGATCTGTTTTTATTGACCTAACGCTTTCATAAATGCCATTTAAGATCGAATTTGTTTTCCTAACAGAAGATTGTCAGGTGCTATAAATTGGGTTATTTGATAAGCATTGGCCGAAGACCTTTAACATAAATGATCGAATGAAACTAGAAGATGAGGAAAAAACTAATCTGATGATCGATGGTTCTGAAGTTGAGTGTTTGTTGTTAAAACATGGGCCTCCTGCGGCGATGCAAGTTGAATTTGAGCAAAATGGGGAGATTTATGGGGCTTTTGCGCAACAGTTTGAAAACCCAGTAAGTGGTACACCACCTACAGGTGCAAAGTGGGCCCATAGCCGAGGTGGGACACCAAGAACAATACTACCAACTGCAAGTCCAAGGGTTGTGGTTAGAGCTCCTCTTTTTTCTCTCTGTGAAAGAGTTTTCGCAATATATCTAATATATTTGCTGTCTAAGAAGTCAATAAAAGATAAACATTGTAATTATTTGAGAGAAATTTAAGCACATAGATTATCATAGCTAATGACTCTACTGCAATCGTTAAGCGACTATTTGAAAATTTGGTTGATTCGCTATCGGTTCTTTGGCTTTGTCAGTTTTGTCATTCTTGTTTAGAAGTGCGCTAATCTTACAAGATTCCTGGAAGTTCTTAATGAGGACAAAAAAATCATCAGGGAACCAATCCAAGCCTATGAGAAGACGGTTTTGGCTTGCAAGAAAAAACTGGACAGCGAGCTGCAGAAACTGAAAACCATTGTAAGATCTTGCCAGTAAGGTTGAAAATCATTGTGATACAAAAGTTTTAACAAATTTTTTGGTAGTGGCTATTTGCAAGTTTTATAAGAGTTGCTCATTTTTTGCATAAGTTGCTCAAGTTTTGGATAGATCATGCCATGTTTTGGATAGATTTACAACCAAAACTATCTGTCCTTAGAAAGATCTCAAGAAAGTTGAAGCACAAAATGAGACAGAAGAGCCATATGTACCAAGCTTTTATAACGAGGTTGATTTAGATAATTTCCCAAGAACTTCAAATACGGAAGATCTGGGGAGAAATCTGCATTATGGGGCCAGAAGTAAATACAGAGGGAAATCATATCCCCAACCCGAGAAAACGAAGTGCGAAAACCTGCTTCTCCCAATAGAACAAAAATCGTTAAAGGTATAATGATCAAAAACTAAGTTGTCAAAAACTATGTTTCAAACATTAGTTGTCGGAAGTTCAAACAAATTTCCTCAAATGATTTTTTTGTTCTCATTTTTGAAGTTTTTTGCATCCAGTTTTTGTTTTTTCCTAAAAAGCATAGCTTAGATGTTGTTTTCCTCTGCTTAAGGTCTTGTACAGAGACAGTTTCTGCCTCGTCTTTGGCCAGACGCATACAATGAAGCTCGTTTGGCTGCCAATAGAGCTGGCATGGATTCTCTTAGATCCAAGAAACGAAAATTTGACCCATTTTGAGTGAATCAGATGAGACAAAAGGCAGAGGCCAAGAAAAATGAGAAGGAAAGAAACGCCCCGAGACTTCTCAAGGTTGTGTCGATTTGAGTGAATCTGAGAGCGAAAACAATGAGGGTCCTTCCGAAAATGAGGAGTAGGAATCGTTGCGAGTGAGTTTAGAATCGGCTCTAGTTTAGATATTAATTGTAATTGAGCCAGATGTTAGCCGCGAGGTTGATTTGTGTTCCTATATGTAAGTGTTGTCTTATGCGGAAGTACGCCTAAGTGTTACAGATGAAAATTTGTGCTACTTTAGTTTTAATTTGTCTTAACGGTGCTATTTTTGAATTGGAGATTTCGGATGAATTCAACTCATTTACGTTGTTGAAAATCAAGGCAATTTTTGTCAGACAATTTAACACAAGATTGTTTTTAAGCATGTTTATTGCAGATTCGCACACAACATAGAAATAGTTTCGCTCTACTTTGTCTGAAAATTTTTAGATCGTTGAAAATGAAACGAGACAACTTGAGATCTGAACCCACGAAAGGCCATAAACTTTTCGACTCTGAGGCCGAAAGGGAGGATATTATAAGAGATAGCATTTTGAAAAACAACTGGGCGTGGCTTTTTGTGAAAGATAATTTGATTCTAATAACCTACAGCAGCACCAAATGGCCTAAGAAAATAAAACCCTCAGAAATGTTCAGCTTAATTGAAGGAGAGTATTACGACCTCCAAGTAAAAGACCGACCTGTTTCTTGTCGTTCGCTGTTTAAAGTCAATTTTGTAAAAAGTAGAGGAAGCCATGAAGATTTTTCAAGCAGAACTCGACGATGCCAATAATCCTTCTGATTTGCGGAAGAAATTTTTTGCTGCGTCGAAGGCTCCGGTAGTTAATGACCTCAACTTCTTGAGTAGTTACCGCGCTCCGGTAATGAGGAGCAGAGAACTCTGCCTAGGGCAATCAACTGAAGAAATCAAAGAAGTCTAAAGTCGCAACGCTAACGCAGCCAGCAGTTCTCCAGGGCAGCCAAAACAACATCATGGTAAAAAATAAAAGTTTTGAACAATTTTAATCACAAACCAGATTATATGGTTCCAGATGTTTCTAAATCAAAATCAGTCTCCAAATTAAATAAACATTTATACATACAAATATACATACATACATACATAAAAACATACATACATGTATAATAGTTTTAATCAACGCAGACGTTAGTGGGTGTTTCTGCTCGATTCGAATTTCGAATTTTGCTGTGATTGAAAAATTTGCTCTTTGCGTTTTAAGCAGCCCTCTGATAATCTGAGTTTATCACAACCTTGCTCAAGTTCTGGTTTACCTGAGACCAGCACCAACATGGCTTCAAACAAGGAACGAACAAAGACGATTGCGGCCCGAATTGCCCTTTTTGAAAGAGTATCTTGATACTCACATTCCGGAGTTAATGAAAAGCTTCGAAGAGAAAAGAAAGATCGACGACAAGAAGCGAGCAAACCTATTTGCAAGAATTGACGAACACGTTAAATCATTTTTTGCATAACAATTTGATATCACTCAGCCCTAACTGCTAGACCTTTTTTTGGCCTTACCAATGACAATTGGTTGTGACAAATGGTAGTAGAAAAGTGAGCTTCTGCAAAAAATGGACGCAGTTGGTTACATGAAAACTTGTTTCAGACTTCAGAGTTGAAAGAAATTTGCTTCGTTAACCACTACGCCTACAGAGGGTAGATGAGTATCCATCCCGCAGCAATTCTACAGTTGCGGTTTTGCACAACGATGAAGATCTGATGACAATTCAAGCCGGATCTGAAGACGGAAAATTTGCAAGGGCCCTCTTTGAGAAACTGTTTTCAGAAAACGAACGTGCAGATGAGATCCTTGAGCCGAGAAGACGTGAAACTGACGGCCACAAAGAAGCGCCAAATGAAATTCTTGAAGAGCTCAGGAGTAGGATTTTTAGTAAAATTTAGATTTCCACCTCAGCGTAGGAGTCATTATTGCATAACCGCCTTAAATAGCATGAAATAAAAGATGAGCAAAAAATGACCAGATTTTTCTGCTTTTGTATAATTGTAGAGCAAAAGTACCCATATACACCAAAACTGGCTTTCGAAACTGCTAGAAAAGCTGCCAACCAATAGGGCAAGGATTGTTGGAAACGACATTCTAGTTTAGATGCAAATGAGTAAATGAAGATTATTATTTGTAATGTGATGGCCATCTCCTTGAGCTTGTATATTGTACTGTTGCTTTGTTTCCAATTATTTGTAGAAATACAGTTCCCTAGAAGATACTCGCCTTTCTGCAATTACTTTTACTGGAGTGTTGAACCTAATTCCATGTTTAAATGATTTGACATTATATCTTTTAGTTGGTGAGTCAGGATTATTGCCGTTTTTTGAAGCTCAGTTTTTGTTTTCTCGCCTTTCTGCAATTACTTTTACTGGAGTCTTCAACCTATTTCCCTGTTTAAATGATTTGATATTATATCGTTGAGTCAGTGGTTCAGGATTATTGCCGTTTCCTGAAGCTCAATTTTCGTTTTGTCATAAATTCAAAGTTTACTTGATAAAAATTTTTCATGCATACAAATATAATTTCATACATACCTACATACAAACATACATTCGTAACTTTAAAATTCTTTAATCTTCGCGGATGTTATGGGTATTTCTGCCCGTTTCATATTTCCAATTAGCGGATCTTTTCCGCTTCAACCGTTACTGTAAAACTTCAATAAAATTAAAACTCACGACCCTTAGCGGGTTTCTGCCCACTTCGAACTTCCACTAAGCGGATCTTTTCCGCTTCGACCGTTATTGTAGAACTTCAATCAAATTAAAATTCATAAACGTTATCGGATTTCAACCTTCTTCGAAATTCCACTAAGCGAATCGTTCCCGCTTTGACCGTTGCTGTAAAACTTCAATAAAATTAAAATTCACGAAATTTAGCGGGTTTCTGCCCGCTTCGAATTTCCACTAAGCGGATCTTTTCCGCTTCGACCGTTATTGTAAAACTTCAATCAAATTAAAATTCACGAACGTTATCGGATTTCTGCCCGCTTCGAATTTCCAATTAGCGGATCTTTTCCACTTCGACCGTTATCGTAAGAATTTAATAAAATTAAATTTCACGGACGTTAGCGGGTGTTTCTATCCGCTTCGAATTTTGCAAAGGTTCAGTGTTAACATTCGTAGTGTTACTTTGTTTGATTTTGTTTTTTTTTGCATGTATTTCTTTGCGTGCATTTATTCATTCATTCATTCAACTTGATTAAATTCTGATTGAGTTTTTCAAATCATATGATAACTTGCGAAGAATTTGTAATTGTGGACGGACAAGTCGTGCGTCAAATCTCATTCAAAATCCATGTAGTTCCTCAAACAATGCTCCCGTTGAGCAGTTTCGAAGATTATGAGAAACGTTTGAAATTAGACAAACGACTTTTTAAGGCTTACTCGTCTTTCAGAGAACTCTATGAGGCCTCTATTGAGCTGGGTTTTAAAACCTTGCCAGATAGCTTTGGAGGCTTTGGCCTCGTCAATCATACAGGAAAAACTTTGAAGCATTCGCTGTGACCCCTAAGATTTTTTCCTGTTGGGCCTATTGAAAGTGTTTCTCAAGAACTACAAAACGAAATGTCTGATTTGTTGGTCATGCGCGGTGAGTTGGAACGAAATGAACTAGTGCTATTGGCTCCAATTCGTTTTGCCAACCACTCCTGCTCTCCAAACAAGTTGTAGAGCAAAAGTACCCAGATACACCAAAACTGGCTTTCGAAACTGCTAGAAAAGCTGCCAACCAATAGGGCAAGTATTGACGGAAACGATATTCTAGTGTAGAAGCAAATGAGTAAATGAAGATCATATTTGTAATGTGATTGCCATCTCCTTGAGCTTGTACATTGTACTGTTGCCTGGTTTCCAATTATTTGTAGAAATACAGTTCCCTAAAAAAAACTCGCCTTTCTGCAATTACTTTTACTGGAGTGTTTAACCTAATTCGTTGTTTAAATGATTTGATATTATATCGTTTAGTTGGTGAGTCAGGATAATTTTTTTTGAAGCTCAGTTTTTGTTTTCTCGCCTTTCTGCAATTAGTTTCACTGGAGTTTTCAATCTATTTCCATGTTTAAATGATTTGATATTATATCGTTGAGTTGGTGGGTCAGGATTATTGCCGTTTTCTGTAGCTCAATTTTCGTTTTGTCATAAATTCAAAAATTACTTGATAAAAATTTTTCATGCATACAAATATAATTTCATACATACCTACATACAAATATACATTCGTAACTTTAAAATTCTTTAATCTTCGCGGATGTTAGTTGGTATTTCTTCCCGTTTCGAATTTCCACTTGGCGTATCTTTTCCGCTTCAACCGTTACTGTAAAACTTCAAAAAAATTAAAATTCACGAACCTTAGCGGGTTTCTGCCTGCTTCGAGCTTCCACTAGGCGGATCTTTTCCGCTTCGACCGTTATTAAAGAACTTCAATCAAATTAAAATTCACGAACGTTATCGGATTTCTGCCCGCTTCGAATTTCCACTCAGCAGATCTTTTCCGCTTTGACCGCTGCTGTAAAACTTCAATAAAGCTAAAATTCACGAAATTTAGCGGGTTTCTGCCCGCTTCGAATTTCGACTTAGCGGATCTTTTCCGCTTCGACCGTTATTGTAGAACTTCAATCAAATTAAAATTAACGAACTTTATCGGATTTCTGCCCGCTTCGAATTTCCACTAAGCAGATCTTTTTCGCTTTGACCGCTGCTGTAAAACTAAAATTCACGAAATTTAGCGGGTTTCTGCCCGCTTCGAGTTTCCACTGAGCGAATCTTTTCCGCTTCGACTGTTATCGTAAGAATTTAAGAAAATTCAAATTCACGGACGTTAGAGGGTGTTTCTATCCGCTTCGAAATTTGCAAAGGTGCAGTGTGAACATTCGTAGTGTTACTTTGTTTGATTTTGTTTTTCTTTTTGCATTTATTTTTTGCATGCATTTATTCATTTATTCATTCACCTTGATTAAATTCTGATTGAGTTTTTTCATATGATAACTTGCGAAGAATTTGTAATTGTGGACGGACAAGAACTCTACGAGGCCTCTATTGAGCTGGGTTTTAAAATCTTGCCAGACAGTTTTGGAGGCTTTGGCCTCGTCAATCATACAGGAAAAACTTTGAAGCATTCGCTGTGACCCCTAAGATTTTTTCCTGTTGGGCCTATTGAAAGTGTTTCTCAAGAACTACAAAACGAAATGTCTGATTTGTTGGTCATGCGCGGTGAGTTAGAACGAAATGAACTAGTGCTATTGGCTCCAATTCGTTTTGCCAACCACTCCTGCTCTCCAAACAAGTTGTAGAGCAAAAGTACCCAGATACACCAAAACTGGCTTTCGAAACTGCTAGAAAAGCTGCCAACCAATAGGGCAAGTATTGTCGGAAACGACATTCTAATTTAGAAGCAAATGAGTAAATGAAGATCATATTTGTAATGTGATTGCCATCTCCTTGAGCTTGTATATTGTACTGTTGCTTTGTTTCCAATTATTTGTAGAAATACAGCTCCCTAGAAAAAACTCGCCTTTCTGCAATTACTTTTACTGGAGTGTTTAACCTAATTCGATGTTTAAATGATTCGATATTATATCGTTTACTTGGTGGGTCAGGATATTTTTTTTTTGAAGCTCAGTTTTTGTTTTCTCGCCTTTCTGCAATATCTTTCACTTGAGTCTTCAATCTATTTCCCTGTTTAAATGATTTGATATTATATCGTTGAGTTGGCGGGGCAGGATTATTGCCGTTTTCTGAAGCTCAATTTTCGTTTTGTCATAAATTCAAAATTTACTTGATAAAAATTTTTCATGCATGCAAATATAATTTCATACATACCTACATACAAATATACATTCGTAACTTTAAAATTCTTTAATCTTCGCGGATGTTAGTTGGTATTTCTTCCCGTTTCGAATTTCCAATTAGCGGATCTTTTCCGCTTCAACCGTTACTGTAAAACTTCAAAGAAATTAAAATTCACGAACCTTAGCGGGTTTCTGCCCGCTTCGAACTTCCACTAGGCGGATCTTTGCCGCTTCGACCGTTATTGTAGAACTTCAATCAAATAAAATTCACGAACGTTATCGGATTTCTGCCCGCTTCGAATTTCCACTAAGCAGATCTTTTCCGCTTTAACCGCTGCTGTAAAACTTCAATAAAACTAAAATTCACGAAAATTAGCGGGTTTCTGCCCGCTCCGAATTTCCACTAAGCGGATCTTTTCCGCTTCGACCGTTATTGTAAAACTTCAAAAAAGTTAAAATTCACAAACCTTAGCGGGTTTCTGCCCGCTTCGATCTTCCACTAAGCGGATCTTTTCCGCTTCGACCGTTATTGTAAAACTTCAATCAAATTAAAGTTCACGAACGTTATAGGATTTCTGCCCGCTTCGAATTTCCACTAAGCAGATCTTTTCTGCTTTGACCGCTGCTGTAAAGCTTCAATAAAACTAAAATTCACGAAATTTAGCGGGTTTCTGCCCGCTTCGAATTTCCACTAAGCGGATCTTTTCCGCTTCGTCCGTTATTGTAGAACTTCAATCAAATTAAAATTCACGAACGTAAGCAGGTTTCTGCCCGCTTCTAATTTCCACTAAGCAGATCTTTTCCACTTTGACCGCTGCTGTAAAACTTCAATAAAACTAAAATTCACGAAATTTAGCGGGTTTCTGCGCGCTTCGAACTTCCACTAAGCGGATCTTTTCCGCTTCGACCGTTATTCTAGAACTTCAATCAAATTAAAATTCACGAACGTTATCGCATTTCTGCCCGCTTCGAATTTCCACTAAGCAGAACTTTTCCGCTTTGACCGCTGCTGTAAAACTTCAATAAAACTAAAATTCACGAAATTCAGCGGGTTTCTGCCCGCTTCGAGTTTCCACTGAGCGAATCTTTTCCGCTTCGACCGTTATCGTAAGAATTTAAGAAAATTCAAATTCACGGACGTTAGCGGGTGTTTCTATCCGCTTCGAATTTTGCAAAGGTGCATTGTGAACATTCGTAGTGTTACTTTGTTTGATTTTGTTTTTCTTTTTCATTTATTTCTTTGCATGCATTTATTCATTTATTCATTCACCTTGATTAAATTCTGATTGAGTTTTTCATATGATAAGTTGCGAAGAATTTGTAATTGTGGACGGACAAGAACTCTATGAGGCCTCTATTGAGCTGGGTTTTAAAATCTTGCCAGACAGTTTTGGAGGCTTTGGCCTCGTCAATCATAGAGGAAAAATTTTGAAGCATTCGCTGTGACCCCTAAGACTTTTTCCTGTTGGGCCTATTGAAAGTGTTTCTCAAGAATTACAAAACGAAATGTCTAAATTGTTGGTCATGCGCGGTGAGTTGGAACGAAATGAACTAGTGCTATTGGGTCCAATTCGTTTTGCCAACCACTCCTGCTCTTCAGACAAAAAATTTTTCATGCGATACAAAGCTCTTTCCTCCCCACAATAGATGCATTTTTCTCCAAGTTATCAAATCAATAGAGGTTAGAGAGGAAATCACAGTGAGCTACGGTAACAACTACTTTAAAGATTGCCGATTGAAGTGTAGATGTCCGCACAAAGAGAAGCATGAAGCCTCAAATGAAATCTTGCAACCCACAACACCCCGAGAACAACGCCTGGAGATATTTCGACCCAATCTTTACATGCTTCGGGCAATTCAAGTGAAACTCTTTATTCTGGAGAAAGTTTTGATTCAAATTATGGAGCGAGTCAATCGAGTGTTAATACGCCTACCGATTTTGGAAGTGCCACGAAAAGAAGATTCCAGAATCAACGGAAAAGGCGCGTTAAAAAAAGTTGTTGGACAGTTCAAGTAGACGCATTCCAACATACATACACCATGTTGAATCTGGACGCTCTTCAGAAGTTAGAACTGAGGATATTAGTACCCATGAGATTATGCCACTTTCTGATGATGACACAAAAACCGAGCCATCTTGTGAAGTTATTTAAGTGATTCGTCATCAAATCGTCTAGATATATTCTCAGACCACGACAGTGAAGACGTAGACGACGCGGAAATAGACTGTTACGACCACAACGGAGATCGTTTTCGATTTCTTTCTCAGCCTCTATTGTGTATTTCAAACGTCACTGTCCATAATGCTGCATTGGGCTTATTTGCAATTTCTGCGCGTTATTACTTACACGACAAAGCGCTGTATGACCTTTTAAAATTTCAAAAGATTATTCAACCAAATGACCCTGTACCCGCTCCGAATTTTTTGAAACAAGAGACAAAGAAACTGACAGAGCAATACAAAAAGCACAAAGAGAACAATCGCAATGGGGAAATCATTTATCTACGTTTTTTTGACAAATTGGTGCAGAATTTTCAGAAGTGAATTAATGAAATAGTGAAATACGCAGACCAAGAAACAAAAGCAGATCTAAAACTATCGAGTCTTTTTGAGGAAGATACCATCCATGTGAAACCTATAATTAACGTTGATGGAGTTCAGGTTCGAGAATCTAGTGATTGCTCGTCTTACCCCCTCTGGGTTGCTTTGGCTGACCTACCACCAAAACTCAGATCATCATTCGATAATATTTTTCTCTGTGCTTTGTGGTACGGCAAAGGAGAATTTTCGTGGGATCCCATTTTTGATCACTATGCTTCTGAAATCTCGAAAGTAGAGAATACTAAATACACTGAACGTTCGTACCAAATACGCTTCACTACAATTTTCTTGGTTGTCGACCTCGTCTGCAAACATGAGGTGCTGAAAATGAAGAAATTTAACGGATATCATGGCTGTGGGCTGTGTACTATGAGGGGATTCCAGAGCATTCCAGGTAGTCATTCGTACCCGAATAATCGCACCTTCACTATGATGAATCCTGCAGAGCATGAGCTCTTGGTTAGACTATTTGAGAGCGGAGTCGTTGACGAAAGAAAGGGAAGAAAAGAGAAGGATCCTGAAGTCAACACCTCGGGTGTCAAAGGACGCTCGGAATTTTCGACATTGTTCCGAACCTGCCGTTGACCTGCCCTATAGACACCATGCACCAATGCCTTAAAGTTGTTGCTTACGATGTCATCAAATTTTTTGCTGAACAACTCAGCTCGACTGAAATAG